>NW_028182251.1:55782-81229 GCF_964339955.1 Pipistrellus hanaki | reverse complement strand
CCCTCCCTGGGCCGCCCGGTGAGCAGCACCCAGGGCCCTCTGACGGCTGCCTCCCCAGGGCCTGGGCTTCAGCATCGTCGGGGGCCGAGACAGCATCTACGGCCCATCGGCATCTACGTCAAAACCATCTTCGAGGGCGGAGCCGCGGCGGCCGACGGCCGGCTGCAGGAGGGTACGTGTCCGGCCGTCCCAGGACCCCCCAGGGGGGTGCAGGGCCTGCGGGGGCCAGGCCTGGGCGGGGGGTCTGCACGCTCCGGCCGGCTGGCCAGGGGCCGAGCAAGGCCCCCTCGCCCCCACGCTCCCCTCCCGGCACCCACCGGCCGCCCTTCCCTCCGCTGTCCCCGCCGTCCCTCACACCCGCAGGGGTGGCCCTGGGCGGGGCCCTGGCCCTGGCGGGTCTGCCCGGGGCCGGCTGGCAGGGGCCGAGTCTCAGGGTCCCCGCCGCCAGGCAGCCCCCGCCAGCCCCTTTCCTGCCGTCCCCGCAGGCGACGAGATCCTGGAGCTGAACGGGGAGCCCATGGCCGGCCTGACGCACCAGGACGCCCTGCAGAGGTTCAAGGTGAGCGGCTGGCCCGGGGACACACTCACACACTCACTCACACACTCACACACACTCACACACACACTCACACACTCACACTCACACACTCACACTCTCACACACACTCACACACACTCACACTCACACTCTCACACACTCATACACACACTCACACACACTCACACACACTCACACACACACTCACACACACTCACACACACACCTCACACACACACTCACACTCACACTCTCACACACACTCATACACACACTCACACACACTCACACAACACTCTCTCACACACACACTCACACACACACACACCCTCACTCTCACACACACACTCACACACACACTCACACACTCACACACACACACACATTCACACACTCACACACACTCACACACACACACGCACGCACACTCACAACAGTCACACACACACACACGCGTGCACACACACTCATACAGACACACACTCATACACTCACAGTCACACACACATGCATGCATGCACAAACACATGTGCACACACACTCAGACACACACTCACACACTCACAGTCACACACACACATATGCACGCACACACACGCGCGCACACACGCACACACACACTCACTCACACTCACACTCACACACACACTCACACACACACTCACACACACTCACACACACACACACACACACACTCACATATGTGCACACACACTCAGACACACACTCACACACACATGCACACACATGCATGCACACACGCGCACGCGCGCACACACACACGCACGCACACACACACACGCCCGCACGCCCGTGCCCTCGCCGCGGCCAGCCGGACGCCCCTCTCCCCGCAGCTCGCCAGGAAGGGGCTGCTGAGCCTGACGGTGTGCACCCGCCTGCCCCCGCCGCCCCTGGGCCGCTCGCCGAGCTCGGGCCCCTGCGCCCCCCCGGGCGGCCCCCGGAGGCCCCGCGGGCCGGGCCGGCCCAGCTGCCGGGTGCTGGTGGGCGTGTCCCTGCAGAAAGGTACCCGCCCTGCCCCTGCCCCCCACCCACCCCCCCCCGGGCCGGCCTGCTCCACCCGGGCACCCACAGCCCCGCGGGAAGGGCGCCTGTCAGGGCGGGTCTGGAGACAGGCCCCCCGCCACCCCACCCCGTCCACGTCCTGAGGCCGGACAGAGCTCAGGACAGAGCAGACACCAGCCCGCACCCTCCTCCCTCCCTGCGCTTCCCTCCCCCTCCCTCCCTCCCCCTTCCACCTCCCTCCTCCTTCCTCCACCCCCCTCCTCCCTCCCTCCCCCTCCCTCCTCCTTCCTCTCTCCCCCTCCTCCTCCTCCCTTTCCTCCCCTCCCCATCCTTCTTCCTCCCCCTCCCTCCCCCTTCCACCTCCCTCCCCTTCCACCTCCCTCCCCCTCCCTCCTCCTTCCTCTCCCTCCCTCCTCCTTCCTCTCTCCCCCTCCTCCTCCTCCCTCCCCTCCCCTCCCCATCCTTCTTCTCCCCCTCCCTCCCCCTTCCACCTCCTCCTCCTCCCTCCCCTTTCTCCTCCCTCCCTCCGCTCCCCCCTCTCCCCCCTCCCCTCCCCTCCTCCTCCTCCCCCTCCCCACCTCCCCCTCCTTCCTCTCCCTCTCTCCTCCTTCCTCTCTCTCCTCCTCCTCCTCCCTCCCCTCCCCGCCCCATCCTACTTCTCTCCTCCCTCCCCCTTCCACCTTCCTCCTCCTTCCTCTCCCTCCCCCTCCTCCTTCCTCTCCTCCCTCCTCCTTCCTCCCTCCCCTTCCTCCTCCTCCCCGCTTCCCTCCCCCTCCCTCCATCCTCCCTCCACCTCCCCCTCCTCCTTCCTCTCCCTCCCTCCTCCTTCCTCTCTCCCCCTCCTCCTCCTCCCTCCCTCCCCTCCCCATCCTCCTTCTCCTCCTCCCTCCCCCTTCCACCTCCCTCTTCCTCCTCCCTCCTCCTCCTCCTCCCTCCCTCCCTCTCCCTCCCTCCCCATTCCCCCTTCTTCCTCTCCTCCCTCTCTTCCCCCCATCTCTGTCTTTCCCACTTGGCTCAGCACCCTCCTACCGCCCGCCCTAGAGCGGTGCCCGCCAGGGGAGGTGCCCACCCCAGGGAGGGAGCCCAAAGGGGAGGGAGGAGCCCTCAGGGGAGGGAGGAGCCCACAGGGGAGGGAGGAAGCCCACAGGGGAGGAGGAGCCCAGGGGAGGGAGGAGCCCACAGGGAGGGAGGTGCCCACAGGGGAGGGAGGTGCCCAGGGGAGGGAGGTGCCCACAGGGGAGGGAGGTGCCCACAGGGGAGGGAGGAGCCCACAGGGGAGGGAGGAGCCCAGGGGAGGGAGGAGCCCAGGGGAGGGAGGAGCCCAGGGGAGGGAGGAGCCCACAGGGGAGGGAGGAGCCCACAGGGAGAGGGAGGAGCCCAGGGGAGGGAGGAGCCCACAGGGGAGGGAGGAGCCACAGGGGAGGGAGGAGCCCACAGGGGAGGGAGGAGCCCAGGGGAGGGAGGAGCCCACAGGGGAGGGAGGAGCCCCAGGGGAGGGAGGAGCCCACAGGGGAGGGAGGAGCCCAGGGGAGGGAGGAGCCCACAGGGGAGGGAGGAGCCCAGGGAGGGAGGAGCCCACAGGGGAGGGAGGAGCTCAGGGGAGGGAGGAGCCCACAGGGGAGGGAGGAGCCCAGGGGAGGAGGAGCCCACAGGGGAGGGAGGAGCCCACAGGGGAGGGAGGAGCCCACAGGGGAGGGAGGAGCCCAGGGGAGGGGAGGAGCCCACAGGGGAGGGAGGAGCTCAGGGGGAGGGAGGAGCCCACAGGGGAGGGAGGAGCCCAGGGGAGGGAGGAGCCCACAGGGAGGGAGGAGCTCAGGGGAGGGAGGAGCCCAGGGGAGGGAGGAGCCACAGGGGAGGGAGGAGCCCAGGGGAGGGGAGGAGCCCAGGGGAGGGAGGAGCCCACAGGGGAGGGAGGAGCCCAGGGGAGGGAGGAGCCCACAGGGGAGGGAGGAGCCCAGGGGAGGGAGGAGCCCAGGGGAGGGAGGAGCCCACAGGGGAGGGAGGAGGGGAGGAGCCCACAGGGGGAGGGAGGAGCCCAGGGGAGGGAGGAGCCCACAGGGGAGGGAGGAGCCCAGGGGAGGGAGGTGCCCAGGGGAGGGAGGAGCCACAGGGGAGGGAGGAGCCCAGGGGAGGGAGGTGCCCAGGGGAGGGAGGAGCCCAGGGGAGGGAGGAGCCCACAGGGGAGGGAGGAGCCACAGGGGAGGAAGGAGCCCACAAGGGGAGGGAGGAGCCCAGGGGAGGGAGGAGCCCAGGGGAGGGAGGAGCCCACAGGGGAGGGAGGAGCCCACAGGGGAGGGAGGAGCCCAGGGGAGGGAGGAGCCCAGGGGAGGGAGGAGCCCACAGGGGAGGGAGGTGCCCAGGGGAGGGAGGAGCCCAGGGGAGGGAGGAGCCCACAGGGGAGGGAGGAGCCCATGGGAGGGCAGTGCCCAGGGGAGGGCCCGGAGCAGGGGTCGGGCCCTGAGGGCTGCCGCCCGGAGAGCCTCACCCCCCCCCCGTGCCCGCAGAGGCCGGCGTGGGCCTGGGCGTCGGGCTGTGCAGCGTGCCCGGCCTGCAGCACCTGTCCGGCGTCTTCGTGCACACGCTCTCCCCCGGCTCCGTGGCCCACCTGGACGGCCGCCTGCGGTAGGTCCGGGCTCGGCGGGCGAGGGGTCCCCGGGCGGGGGGCGGGGGCGGCAGGAGGGGCTGAGAAGGACCCAGAGGAGGAGGGGGAGGAGGGGGAGGGGGAGGAGGAGGAGGAGGGGGAGGGGGAGGAGGGGGGAGGAGGAGGGGAGGGGAGGAGGAGGAGGAAGAGGAGGAGGAGATGGAGGAGGAGGAGGAGGAGAGGAGGAAGAGGAGGAGGAGATGGAGGAGGAGGAGGGGGAGGAGGAGGAGGAAGAGGAGGAGGAGATGGAGGAGGAGGAGGAGAGGAGGAGAAGAGGAGGAGGAGATGGAGGAGGAGGAGGGGGAGGAGGAGGAGGAAGAGGAGGAGGAGATGGAGGAGGAGGAGGGGGAGGAGGAGGAAGAGGAGGAGGAGATGGAGGAGGGGGAGAAGTGGGGAGGAGGGGAGAGGAGGAGGAGGAAGAGGAGAAGGAGGAGGGGGAGGAGGAAGAGGGGGAGGAGGAGGGGAGGAGGAGGAAGAGATGGAGAGGAGGAGGAGGAGAGGAGATGGAGGAGGAGGAGGAAAGGGGGAGGAGGAGGAGGAGGGGGAGGTGGGATCAAATAGGACCCTTCAGTCCACAGGCTGTCACTCTATCCAGCAAGCCACACCGGCCAGGGTGGCATAACTTTTCTAACGATTTTATTTCATCAGCCAGAGGCCGGTGCCTCCCTCCCGGCCCCGATCCTGCGCCGGTGGGCCCTCGGCCTGGCCTGCGCCTCTCTCATTCCAGGCTGAGGGTCACCCCCGCTCTGTGGGCACGGATCCCGTGCGCCGGGCTCGGGCCGTCGATGACGCTGCGCGGCCGCGGGGCTGCATGCAGCACCTTCCTCCGCGCCGGCGTCCGCGGCTCCTCGGGCGTACCCCCGGAGGCTCCGTCCTTTCGGTCTGGGGTTCACTCCGTGCTGTGTGTCCCCCCCCCCCGCCGGGCCCCGCAGGTGCGGCGACGAGATTGTGGAGATCCACGACGCCCCGGTGGCCTGCATGACGCTGAGCGCGGTGCATGCTGCCCTGAGCCGCTGCGCGCCGGGGCCCGTGCCCATCCTGGTCAGCCGGCACCCGGACCCGCAGGTACCCGGCGCGCGCCGTCCGCCCCCGGCCGGCCGGACAGCGGGCGGGGGGAGCTCCCGGGGTCCGCCTCGGCGCTCTGGACGGACCACGCCCACCGCGCCGCCAGCTCTGAGGGCGTGGCCGTCAATTAGGATACCCCCTCCTATTGGCCGTGGGCACCGCCGCCTTTGTGATGGCGTGAGGGCCAATTAGCATATCCCCTCCTTATTGGCCGTGGGCGCCACCACCTTTGTGATGGCGTGAGGGTCTATTAGCATACCCCCTCTCTTATTGGCTGTAGGCACCACCAGCTTTGTGATGGCGTGAGGGTCAATTAGCATATCCCCTCCTTATTGGCTGTGGGCACCGCCACCTTTGTGATGGAGTGAGGGTCTATTAGCATACCCCCTCTCTTATTGGCTGTAGGCACCACCAGCTTTGTGATG
The DNA here is from genome assembly GCF_964339955.1 of Pipistrellus hanaki. NCBI lineage: Eukaryota > Metazoa > Chordata > Mammalia > Chiroptera > Vespertilionidae > Pipistrellus > Pipistrellus hanaki. The sequence continues at coordinate 75,537 of NW_028182251.1, read as the reverse complement.
GCGTGAGGGTCAATTAGCATATCCCCTCCTTATTGGCCGTGGGCGCCTCCACCTTTGTGATGGCGTGAGGGTCAATTAGCATATCCCCTCCTTATTGGCCGTGGGCACCGCCACCTTTGTGATGGCGTGAAGGTCTATTAGCATACCCCCTCTCTTATTGGCTGTAGGCACCACCAGCTTTGTGATGGCGTGAGGGTCAATTAGCATATCCCCTCCTTATTGGCCGTGGGCGCCACCAGCTTTGTGATGGCGTGAGGGTCAATTAGCATATCCCCTCCTTATTGGCCGTGGGCACCGCCACCTTTGTGATGGCGTGAAGGTCTATTAGCATACCCCCTCTCTTATTGGCTGTAGGCACCACCAGCTTTGTGATGGCGTGAGGGTCAATTAGCATATCCCCTCCTTATTGGCCGTGGGCGCCACCACCTTTGTGATGGCGTGAGGGTCAATTAGCATATCCCCTCCTTATTGACTGTGGGCACCGCCACCTTTGTGATGGCATGAGGGTCTATTAGCATACCCCCTCTCTTATTGGCTGTAGGCACCACCAGCTTTGTGATGGCGTGAGGGTCAATTAGCATATCCCTTCTCTTATTGGCCGTGGGCGCCTCCACCTTTGTGATGGAGTGAGGGTCAATTAGCATATTCCCTTCTTATTGGCTGTGGGCACCGCCACCTTTGTGATGGCGTGAGGGTCTATTAGCATACCCCCTCTCTTATTGGCTGTAGGCACCACCAGCTTTGTGATGGCGTGAGGGCCAATTAGCATATCCCTCCTTATTGGCCGTGGGCGCCACCACCTTTGTGATGGCGTGAGGGTCAATTAGCATATCCCCTCCTTATTGGCCGTGGGCACCGCCACCTTTGTGATGGCGTGAAGGTCTATTAGCATACCCCCTCTCTTATTGGCTGTAGGCACCACCAGCTTTGTGATGGCGTGAGGGTCAATTAGCATATCCCTCCTTATTGGCCGTGGGCGCCACCACCTTTGTGATGGCGTGAGGGTCAATTAGCATATCCCCTCCTTATTGGCTGTGGGCACCGCCACCTTTGTGATGGCGTGAGGGTCTATTAGCATACCCCCTCTCTTATTGGCTGTAGGCACCACCAGCTTTGTGATGGCGTGAGGGTCAATTAGCATATCCCTTCTCTTATTGGCTGTGGGCGCCTCCACCTTTGTGATGGAGTAAGGGTCAATTAGCATATTCCCTCCTTATTGGCAGTGGGCACCGCCACCTTTGTGATGGCGTGAGGGTCTATTAGCATACCCCCTCTCTTATTGGCTGTAGGCACCACCAGCTTTGTGATGGCGTGAGGGTCAATTAGCATATCCCTTCTCTTATTGGCCGTGGGCGCCTCCACCTTTGTGATGGAGTGAGGGTCAATTAGCATATTCCCTCCTTATTGGCAGTGGGCACCGCCACCTTTGTGATGGCCTGAGGGTCAATTAGCATATCCCGTCCTTATTGGCTGCAGGCACCGCCACCGCCTTTGTGATGGCGTGGCAGTCAATTAGTATATCCCCTCCTTATTGGCTGTGGGCGCCATCGCCTTTGTGATGGCGTGAGGGTCAATTAGCATATCCCCTCCTTATTGGCTGTGGACACCGCCACCTTTGTGATGGCATAAGGGTCACTTAGCATATTCCCTCCTTATTAGATAGGATTGATTTCAGCTCCAGACACCAGGGCAGGTGGCTCTGGGGCAGGAGGCGGCCGGGACAGGCCGTGTGGGGGACGTGGGGGAGACAGGAGGCATCAGGGTGACTCCTGCAGCTGGAGGACAGGCCCTGGGGCAGGAAACCACTGACCGGGCCCCGATAGGGGGTGAGAGAGAGCCCTCTGCACCCCGCAGGCCAGGATGGGCACGTGGGCTGCTTACAGAACTCAGCTATCCTATGTCATAAAAGCCTAATGAGCTAAGTGACTGGTCAACCAGTCGGCCATTCAACCAGTCAAAGAGTAATATGCTAATGATATGCTAAGGTCCCTGAACCACTTGCTATGACGTGCACTGACCACCAGGGGGCAGACAGTTGACTGGTTAATCAGTCGCTGTGATGTGCACTGACCACCAGGGGGCAGATAGTTGACTGGTTAATCAGTTGCTATGACGTGCACTGACCACCAGAGGGCAGACAATTGACTGGTTCATCAGTCGCTATGATGTGACCACCAGGGGGCGGTGAACACACATCACAATATAGAGATGACGAGTCATAACCTAAAGGTGTGGGTTTATTCTGTCCCATTGATCTGTATGTCTTTTTTTTAATGCCAGTACCAGGCTGTTTTGATTGCTATACCCTTGTAGTATCGTCTGATATCAAGCAGCGTGATCCCTCCAACTTTGTTCTTCTTTCTCACGATCACTGTAGCTCTTCAGTGTCTTTTGTGGTTCCATGTAAATTTTTGGAATATTTGTTCTAGTTCTGTGAAGTGTGCCATTGGTATCTTGATAGGAATTATGCTGAACGTATAGATTGCTTTGGGTCGTATGGACATTTTAATGATGTTAATTCTTCCTGTCCTTGAACATGGTATACACTTCCCATCCATGAACATGGTGTGCACTCTCCCATCCATGAACATGGTATACACTTCCCATCCATGAACATGGTATGCACTTTCCCATCCATGAACATGGTATACACTTCCCATCCATGAACATGGTATGCACTTTCCATCCATGAACATGGTATACACTTCCCATCCATGAACATGGTATACACTTCCCGTCCATGAACATGGTATACACTTTCCATCCATGAACATGGTATACACTTCCCATCCATGAACATGGTATACACTTCCCATCCATGAACATGGTATACACTTCCCGTCCATGAACATGGTATACACTTTCCATCCATGAACATGGTATACACTTCCCATCCATGAACATGGTATACACTTCCCATCCATGAACATGGTGTGCACTTCCCATCCATGAACATGGTATACACTTCCCATCCATGAACATGGTATATTCTTCCACTTGGTTGTATCTTCTTTGGCTTCTTTCTTCGGGGTCTTATAATTTTCTGAGCACAGGTCCTTTGTATCCTCAGCTCAATTTATTCCACGGTATGTGTGTTGTGTGTGTGTGTGTGTGTGTGTGTGTGTGATTGTAAATGGAATTGTTTTCTTAATTTCCCTTTCTGATAGTTCATTATTGGTGGATAGAAATGCAACTGACCTCCGTACGTTTAAATTTTCTAGCCCGCTACTTTACTGAATTAATTGATCAATCCTAGTAGTCTTTTTGGTGGAGTCTTTAGAGTTCTCTGCCTACAGTGTCATGTCATCGGCGGATAATGACAGTTTTACTTTCTCCTTTCCAATTTGGATAAGTTTGTTTGTTCTTCCTTGTCTCGTCACCGTGGCTAGGACACCAAGTACCATGTTGAACAAGAGTGGTGAAAGCGGACATCCTGTCCTGTTCCTGTTCTTAGGGGAAATGCTTCTGGTTTTTTGTGCATTGAGTAAGACGTTGGCTGTACGTTTGACATATGTGGCCTTTCTTATGTTGGGGTGTGTCCCCTCTGTTCCCATTTTGCTGAGAGTTTTGATCAAAAACTAGAGGCCCGGTGCATGAATTCGTGCACCAGTGGGGCCCCTCGGCCTGGCCTGCGGGACGGAGCCAAAACCGGCTCTCCGACATCCCCCGAGGGGTCCCAGATTGTGAGAGGGCACAGGCCAGGCCGAGAGACCCCACTGGTGCACAATCAGGGCCAGGAAGGGATGCAGGAGATTGCCAGCCTGGGAGGGACCAAGGGAGGGCTCCAGGCATGTCCAGCCCAAATCAGCCGGACCCCAGCAGCAAGCTAACCTACTGGTTGGAGCGTCTGCCCCCTGGTGGTCAGTGCACATCATAGCGAGCAGTTGAGTGGCCTTAGCATGTCATTAGCATATCACACGTTGATTGGTTGAACAGCCAGCCAGGTGACTGGACACTTAGCATAGTAGGCTTTTATGATACAGGACCAGAGGCATGATATTCATGCAGGAATGGGCCTGCCTCCCCCTGGCTGCACTCCCAGCTGCCCAGGAGCCTGCAAGTCCTTGCTCCCGGCCGGAGCACCACTCCTGGAGCTCCCTCCACTGCCCTCCCTCCCCCTCACAGCAGGTGTCCTGCTCGTCCCGGCCACTCCCACCTGCACATGCAAATCAACCCGCCATGTTTACTGGTTTAATTTGCATACGCACTCCTGATTGGCTGTGGCGGAGGTACGGGGTGGGGCGGGGGTGGGGAGTGGGGGCCGGGACTGGCCGGGAGCCTCAGTGAGTGGTGCTTCCCCAGGTCTCGGAGCAGCAGCTCAAGGCGGCCGTGGCCCAGGCTGCTGACAGCCTCCGGGCCGGGAGGGAGCGGCCCCCCTGGAGCCCGGAAGGTGAGGGCGTCCAAAGAGCGGGTGGGCGGGTGGGGATCCCTGAAGGCGTGCCAGCCCGGCCCTCCGTGTGGGTGCGCGTGTGTGTGAGTGTATGTCTGTGCGTGTGTGCGTGTGCATGTCTGTGAGTCTCTGTGTGTGTGTGCATATATGTGAGTGTGTGTCTGTGAGTGTCTGTGTGTGTCTGTATGTGAGTCTCTGTGTGTCTGTGCGTGTGCATGTATGTGAGTGTGTGTCTGTGAGTGTCTGTGTGTGTCTGTATGTGAGTCTCTGTGTGTGTGTGCGTGTGTGTGTCTGTGTGTTTGTATGTGACTGTGTGTCTGTGAGTGTCTGTGTGTGTATGTATGTGAGTCTCTGTGTGTGTCTGTGTGTGTCTGTGTGCATGTATGTGTGTGTGCCTGTGAGTGTCTGTGTATGTATGTGAGTCTGTGTGTGTGCATGTGTGTGTGAGAGTATGTCTGTGCGTGTGTGCGTGCGCATGTGTCTGTGTGTGTGTTTGTGTCTGTGACTGTGTGTCTGTGTGAGTGTGTGTTTGTGTGTGAGTGAGTGTGTGTGTGTCTGTGTGCGTGTGTGCGTGTGTGTGTGTGTGTATTAGAGGCCCGGTGCATGGATTCCTGCATGGGTGGGGTCCGGCCAGCCTGGCCAGGGGGAGGCGGAGGGGACGTGGGCGGTTGGCCGGCCTGCCTGCTGGGCGGACTCCTGGTCGAGGGGACCATGTGCATATGAGCCTTTTATTCTATAGGACAGACACGGAGTGGCCAGATGATCATGCGTTCAGGGGGTTGGGGTGCTGGCCCTGGGGACTGGGTGCTGGCTGGGGACTGGGTGCTGGCTGGGGACTGGGTGCTGGCTGGGGGTACAGGGTGCAGGCTGGGGGTACAGGGTGTGGCCCCAGGTTGGGTTCAGCTCGCCCCCCTCCCCCGCAGGCGCGGTGCGGCCGGAGGGCAGCTGGCACGGGCGGCCGGCCGAGCGGGCCGGGAGGGGCTCGGCGCTCCCGCAGCGCCGCCCGCAGGCCATGGTGCGCTCCAGCAGCGACGGCGGCTGCGCGTGCGGGTCCCCCGGGGAGAGCCCGCCGCCCCGGACGGTGCTGGTGAGGAGGCCCGCGGCCGCCAGGCCCCCGCCGCCGCCCCGGAGGAGCTGCAAGGCCGACCCCGCGGCCCCCCCCCCGGGCCCCGCGCCCGCGGCCCCCGCCCCGGTGAGCGCAGGCTCTGGCCCCGCACAGGGAGCCCCGAGTTTGAGGGGCTGGGGAAGACGGCAGCGGGAGGTGAGGGCTGATGGATGAGCGGGGGGTCTGGGGGGTGGGGAGGGTGCAGCAGCTTCTGCAGAGCTGGGTGCACCCGAGCGCACCCAAGGTCGCCTGAACCCACCCGAGCGTACCCGAGCGCACCCGAGCGCACCCGAGCTCACCCGAGCTCACCCGAACCCACCCGAGCTCACCCGAACCCATCCGAACCTACCCGAACCCACCCGAGCGCACCCGAGCTCACCCGAACCCACCCGAGCTCACCCGAACCCACCCGAGTGTACCCGAGCCCACCCGAGCGCACCCAAGGTCACCTGAACCCACCCGAGCTCACCCGAACCCACCCGAGCTCACCCGAACCCACCGAGCTCACCCGAACCCACCCGAGCGCACCCAAGGTCACCCCAGGTCACCCAAGGGAGAGGGCCGGCGGGCACAGGAGCAGGTGCAGACGGGGAGACAGCATTCACACGTCAAACCTTATGGTTTGGCGAACCATGTCCGCGCGGTGCACGCGATGAACATGCGGGCATTTATTCCTGCCCGGCCGGCCCCCGTACCTGTGGTCACGTCAGGAATGACCCGGGAAGTGTGGGTCTGACCCCGTCGTGTTAGCACGTTCCCCATACGTTTCTTTCTTTATTTTTATTTATTTATTTATCTTTTAAGTATATTTTATTGATATTTTTTACAGAGAGGAAGGAAGAGAGAGGGATAAAGAGCTAGAAACGTCAATGAGAGAGAATCATCGTCCAGCTGCCTCCTGCACGCCCCCTACTGGGGATGTGCCCGCAACCAAGGTCCATGCCCTTGACTGGAATCGAACCCGGGACCCTTCGGTCCGCAGGCCGACGCTCTATCCACTGAGCCACACCGGTTAGGGCCCCATCCATTTCTTTAGATCCTGCTATTTCTGCCACAAGGATGTGTGTGCAAAGACCAATTTTGGCCCCGGCTGGTGTTGCTCAGTGGATAGAGCGTCGGCCTGCAGACTGAAAGGTCCCGGGTTCGATTCCGGTCAAGGGCATGTACCCTGGTTGCAGGCACATCCCGGTCGGGGAGGGTGCAGGAGGCAGCTGATGGATGTTTCTCTCTCATCGATGTTTCTCACTCTCTCTCCCTCTCCCTTCCTCTCTGTAAACAAACAATAAAATATATTTTTTAAAAATACTACCTTTGTTTTCTATAAAAATAGCATAAAACACCCCGATACCACCAGAGGCCGAGCTCAGGATGCCCGCAGGGGTGAGGCGTGAGGACTGGAGCCCACAGCACCTGGTGCCCTGCTCACCCACCGGGCGCTGGGACTTCCCGCGGGGCCCCCCCTCGCTCGCCTCCCGCCCCTCGCCTCTCTCTCGCACCCAGAGGCCACCGTTCTGACACCGTCCGGCTTCCTGTTTACGCCACAGGAAGCCAGCCGGCTGCTGCCACCGCTGCCGCCGCAGGAAGTCCCGGCGGCCGGAGTGCCCCCTGCCCTCGCCCGCTGCCCCGGACCCCAGGGCGGCCTGCAGCCGGCGGGCCCCGAGGTGGCCGGGCCGGGGAGCCGAGGCGGTGGCGGCCCAGGTAGGACGGAAGCCTCCAGGAGGGGGGGCCTGCAGAGGCCACGGAGGGGGACCCAGTGGGACCCGGGACCCACCACCTGCAGGTGGCGATGGGGGAGGCGGGCGGGCGGGCGGGCGGGGAGGCAGGAGCCATGGGGTGGAGGCAGCGGGCACCTGGGTACCATCAGGGTGGGGGCCTCCTGGCTGGGTGGGTGACCTGGGGTGTCTGCTGGGTGATCAGGGTGTCTGTATGGGTTATCGGGGTGTCTGCTGGGTGACCCGGGTTCCAGGGGAGGAAGGTGGTGAGCACGTGGCTAACGGGACTCAGCCAGGGCAGGGGGTAGGGGGGCAGGGGGGAGGCAGGTCACGGAGTGAGTTCCTGGGGACCCGCGTGCAGACCTGGTGTCCGAGGAAGATGGGGGTGTGGCCTGGGGGGCAGGACCAGGGGGTCCCCCTGAGTGGAGAGGCCTCCTGTCCCTAGGGTCCCGCAATCTGCCCACGGGGTCCCCCGTCCTGCCCACAGAGTCCTCCCTCCTGCCCCTCCGCCGCCGCCCTGCCCCCCTCCCCGGGAGCCAGGCCTCTGGGGGGGCCCTGGGCAGGCGCCCCCAAACGCCCCCCCGTTTCTGTCCGCAGGGACCCCGCCGCCCCCCGCACGGCCCCCCGAGGGCTTGGAGGACCCGTGGGTGCGGATCTCCGGCTGCATCCGGAGCCTCTTCAGCCCAGGCATGAGCGACGGCCAAGGTCACGGCCACGGCCCCCCACAGGCCGGGTCCCCGGGCCCCGCGGACGGCGCCCCCCGGCCCCTGGACAATGGCCCCGGGGCTCCCCCAACGGGCAGCGGCGCCGTGAAGAAGGGGCCCCCCGTGGCCCCCAAACCCGCCTGGTTCCGCCAGAGCCTGCGGAGGCTGCGGGCCCGGGGCCCGGACCCCGGGGAGCCCCCCGCCGCCGCCTCCGGGGAGCCCCCCGCCGCCGCCTCCAGGTCCCTCGGCTCCATCCGCCACAGAATCAGCTCCTTTGAGACCTTGGGGTGCTCCCCGCCGCCCCCCCAGGCCGCCCCGAGACCCAGCCTGCCGCCCCCCCAGCCCCGGGCCGAGGCCCCCGAGCCCCCCGGGGGGCAGGGAGGCGGGGGGCCCAGCCTCGGGGGCCCAGGGGCGCCCCCCGCCGCGGAGCAGCCGGCCCCCGGGGACCGGGGTGCAGGGGGGACCCCGGCGTCCCCGGAGCCCCGGCCCCCCGGGCGGCGGGCCCGCAGCCTCCCGCTGAGCCGCGCGCGCTCCCTGGACGCGGACACGGGGGACGGGACCTGCCGGCTCCGCGCGCTCAGCAGCCACGTGTCCTGCGCCGTCCTGCGCTCCCTGCTGGGCCGCCCGGCCTCCGCCCCCGGCAGCCCCCGCGGCCGCGCGCCTGCAGCCGCCTCCCCAGGCCCGGACCCGGACCCCGCCGCCGGCAGCACGGACTCCGGGTTCTCTCTCAAGTAAGGGCGCCCCCCACTCGGCTCCCCCTCCTGTCCGTGTGCACGGCTGCATGTGTGTGCACAACTGCATGTGTGTGTACGCATGTGCACACACCAGCGCTCTGTGTGCATACACATATGCATGTGCACGCACATTTATGAGTTCATAAATACACATACATGTGTGTCCACGCACATGTATAAACACATAGGTGTGCACGCACGTATACATGTATATGTGTGCTCATATGAGCACTTTGCACGCATATGTGCATGTGTGTGCACATGAATGCATTGTGTGCACACACTGTGTATATACATGCAGGCAAATGTATGCACATGCATGAACACATACATGGGTGTGTGCACGTGCTTGCATGTATGTGCTCGTGTTAGCACTTTGCATGCATGTGTGTGCCTGTGTGAGTATGCATGTGTGCTTGTGAGTGCTGTGTGTGCACGCACATGCATGTGCATGCATGTGCGTGTGCATGTGTGCATGTATGGGGGGAGGGGCAGCTCAGCCTCCCTGCTGAGGAGGTGTTGCCCCAGGACCAGCCGGGAGGGATGGAGGCAGCTCGGATGACCCCTCAGGGACACACCGTCCCTCACCTGCCCGGTAGGCCCTGGCGGCCAGGGGTGCCCCCTGGGGTTTCTGCTGCCCCTGCACAGGGGCTCCTCCCCTGGGTGGGAGGTCATGACCCCGCCCCGCCCTCACCGGCCTCACGCAGGCTCCTCCCGGGTCACATGAGCCAGTGGCCGCGCTGGCCCCAGAGCTGGGCGGCCCCACTCACTCCGCCCTCCTTCGCAGGGACTCTGCGCTGCCCAGCTTCCTTCATTCTCCCCTCCCCCCGGCACAGACAGCGCTGTGTGCAGGCCTGGCCTGGGGGGGACCAGGCCCCCCCTTACCAGCTTGGCAGGGACGCCCCTGTAGGGACTGTGCTGATCCCCCGATGGCCGGCTGGGGCACCCCTGTACTGAGTGAGCCCCCGATGGCCGGCTGGGGCACCCCTGTACTGAGTGAGCCCCCGATGGCCGGCTGAGGCACCCCTGTACTGAGTGAGCCCCCCGATGGCCGGCTGGGGCACCCCTGTACTGAGTGAGCTCCCCGATGGCCGGCTGGGGCACCCCTGTACTGAGTGAGCCCCCGATGGCCGGCTGAGGCACCCCTGTACTGAGTGAGCCCCCCGATGGCCGGCTGGGGCACCCCTGTACTGAGTGAGCTCCCCGATGGCCGGCTGGGGCACCCCTGTACTGAGTGAGCCCCCGATGGCCGGCTGGGGGCACCCCTGTACTGAGTGAGCCCCCGATGGCCGGCTGGGGCACCCCTGTACTGAGTGAGCCCCCCGATGGCCGGCTGGAGCACCCCTGTACTGAGTGAGCCCCCCGATGGCCAGCTGGGGGCACCCCTGTACTGAGTGAGCCCCCGATGACCGGCTGGGGCACCCCTGTAGTGACTGTGCTGATCCCGATGGCCGGTGGGGGCCCAGGGGCCTCACCTGGCACCCCTGTGGGCCCATGAGTCGCCTGCTGTCCCTGAACCCCCACCTGGCCACCAGGGAGGTGTCTGAGGGCTCCCCCAAAAGAGCAGGCTTGTTGCCATGGCAACAGGACTCGCCCAGGCTCAGCGCCCGGTCTGGCCTGGGGGCAGCCCCTGACCCCCCTGTCTCCCCCCCCCCCGCAGCCTCTCGGAGCTGAGGGGGTACTCGGAGGGCCTGGGGGAGCTCGGGGAGCCCCCGGAGGCCACGGCCTGCAGCCCCGCGGCCGGCCAGGCGGTGCTGGCGCTGCTGAGCGCGGAGGAGCTGCGGGAGCTGCTGGAGGAGGTGCAGGAGCTGGACGCCGCCGCGCTGCAGGTGGGCGCCCCTGTCCCATTGGGGACGCAGCCTGCAGGGGGGAACTGGGTGGGACTGGGGGGCCGGGCTCGGGGTGCAGCTCATGCAGAGCTCTCCCGCTTGATCCCCGAGCAGAAGCGAGGCTCAGGCTGCAGAGCCCGCTCCGCTCGGCGGGGCGCCTTCCTGTCCCAGGGCCCCTCTCCCCACCCCTGCGCGTCTTGAGCTCCCACGGGGCCTCCTCCCCTGCACCCCAGGGGCCTCCCAGCCCCTGAAAGTCCCGCTTCCCACGCGCTTTCTGGTCGCCGGTGGCCGCAGAGGCAGGCGCCGGCCCGTGTGGGGGGCGGGGGGTGGGGTGCGGGGGGTGCACCCCGGGGTGAGAGCTGCAGCCCAGGTCAGGAACCCGGGGGGCCCTGCACCTGGGGGACCCCTGAGAGGCTGGGGCCGGTGCTGGGACCCGGGGCAGCTCATGCAAAGCTCTCCCACTTGCTCCCTGAGCAGAGGCGAGGCTCAGGCCGCAGAGCCCGCTCCGCTCGGCAGGGCCCCTTCCTGTCCCAGGGCCGCCCCACCCCCCACCCCTGCGCGTCTTGAGCTCCCACGGGGCCTCCTCCCCTGCACCCCAGGGGCCTCCCAGGGCCGCCCATCCCCTGAAAGTCCCGCTTCCCACGGGCTGCTGGCGTCCTGTCTGGGGCTCTGGCGCGCCACCTGGCGGCCGGGGAGCCGCGTGGCCTGCAGGTGCAGGGACCTGGCCCGCAGGACGGCCTTCGCAGACATTGGCCTCCAAAGGCCACGAAGCCGGAACCCCTGGCGTCTCGCTTCTCCTTTTCCCACGGGAAGTGGGCGCTGGTCCGCGGAGGCTCCGGGTCCCCAGGGCCCCCCACGCCCGACCTATAAGTCGCCCGCCTGGGACCCCGGACCGGGAGCCGGGCAGGCCCCATGGGGGTGCCGTGGGCGGGGGCGCAGGTGCGGGCGGTGGGGAGGCGCCCACGTGGAGCGGGGGAGCGGGGAGAGAGGGGGAGAGGGGGAGGGGGTCCCCGGAACCCTCTGACCAGCCCCCCGCCTCCCCGCAGCAGCTGGAGAGCATCCACGTCACCGTCCTGCACAAGGAGGAGGGCGCCGGCCTGGGCTTCAGCCTGGCGGGGGGCGCGGACCTGGAGAGCAGGGAGGTCACGGTGAGTGGGCGGGGCCTGGGCAGGGGTCACGGTGAGTGGGCGGGGCCTGGGCAGGGGTCACGGTGAGTGGGCGGGGCGTGGGGCAGGGGTCACGGTGAGTGGGCGGGGCATGGGGCAGGGGTCATGGTGAGTGGGCGGGGCCTGGAGGGCAGGGAGGTCACGGTGAGTGGGCGGGGCCTGGGGGCAGGGGTCACGGTGAGTGGGCGGGGCCTGGAGGGCAGGGAGGTCACGGTGAGTGGGAGGGGCCTGGGGGCAGGGGTCACAGTGAGTGGGCGGGGCCTGGGGGCAGGGGTCACGGTGAGTGGGCGGGGCCTGGGGCAGGGGTCACGGTGAGTGGGAGGGGCCTGGGGGCAGGGGTCACGGTGAGTGGGCAGGGCCTGGAGGGCAGGGGTCACGGTGAGGGGCAGGGACCTGGAGAGCAGGGAGGTCACGGTGAGTGGGCGGGGCCTGGGGCAGGGGTCACGGTGAGTGGGCGGGGCATGGGGCAGGGGTCACGGTGAGTGGGCGGGGCCTGGAGGGCAGGGAGGTCACGGTGAGTGGGAGGGGCCTGGGGGCAGGGGTCACAGTGAGTGGGCGGGGCCTGGGGCAGGGGTCACGGTGGGTGGGCGGGGCCTGGAGGGCAGGGAGGTCACGGTGAGTGGGAGGGGCCTGGGGGCAGGGGTCACAGTGAGTGGGCGGGGCCTGGGGCAGGGGTCACGGTGAGTGGGCGGGGCCTGGGGCAGGGGTCACGGTGAGTGGGAGGGGCCTGGGGCAGGGGTCACGGTGAGTGGGCGGGGCCTGGAGAGCAGGGAGGTCACGGTGAGTGGGCGGGACCTGGGGGGCAGGGGTCATGGTGAGTGGGCGGAGCCTGGAGGGCAGGGGTAACGGTGAGGGGCAGAGGGCGGGTGGCGGGGACCAGGAGGGCAGGGGGCATGTGAGGGGCAGGGGATGGGGACCTGGAGGGCAGGAGTCACAGGGGTCATGGTGAGGGGCAGAGGGCAGGGGTCACAGTGAGGGTTAGGGGTCAGGGGGCAGAGACCTGGAGGGCAGGGGTCTGGTGAAGGGCAGGTGGCAGGGGTCACAGTGAGGAGCAGGGGCCAGGGGGTGGGGACCTGGAGGACAGGGATCACGGTAAGGGGTAAAGGGTGGGGACCTGGAGGGCAGGGGTCACGGTGAGGGGCAGAGGGAGGACAGGGGGCATGGACCTGGAGGGCAGGGAGCAGGTGAGGGGCAGAGGGAGGACAGGGGGCGGGGACCTGGAGGGCAGGGGTCATGGTGAGGGGCAGAGGGAGGACAGGGGGCGGGGACCTGGAGGGCAGGGAGCAGGTGAGGGGCAGAGGGAGGACAGGGGGCGGGGACCTGGAGGGCAGGGGTCATGGTGAGGGGCAGAGGGAGGACAGGGGGCGGGGACCTGGAGGGCAGGGGGCAGGTGAGGGTTGGGGCCAGGGGGCGGGGACCTGGAGGGCAGGGGTCATGGTGAGGGGCAGAGGGAGGACAGGGGGCGGGGACCTGGAGGGCAGGGGGCAGGTGAGGGTTGGGGCCAGGGGGCGGGGACCTGGAGGGCAGGGGTCAGGTGAGGGGCAGAGGGAGGACAGGGGGCGGGGACCTGGAGGGCAGGGGGCAGGTGAGGGTTAGAGGCCAGGGGGCGGGGACCTGGAGGGCAGGGGTCAGGTGAGGGTTAGGGCCAGGGGGCAGGACCTGGAGGGCAGGGGTCAGGGGAGGGGCCCGTGGCCCTGCGGGGATGGGAGGCGGGAGGCCAGGCGGGGAGGGGCTCAGGGCAGCTGCCCTTCCCAGCAGCAGTTCCCATCCCGGGTGTGACTGGCTCGGCCTCAGCGGGACCGCCTTCCCGAAGGGGTCACAGCCCAGGAGCCGGAGTCCCGGCCTCGGCCTCCCCGGGAGCCGCTGAGTCCCAGGGACCTGGCTGTGCGCCCTGCACCGGGCAGGGTGGCCTGTGGCCTGTGGCCTGTGACCTGTGACCGGGGGCCTGGGGCCTGGGGCGCCGGGCAGCCAGGACGGGGACCTGCGGGGGCGATGTGGGCCAGGCCCGGCCTGACCCAGAGCAGCTGGGACCAGAGGCTGAGCCGGGCGGGGAGAGGGGGGACCGGCTGCTGAGTGGGGGGATGCGGGCCTGGGGGCCTCCGCGCCCTGACCCCCGGCTCCCCCCCCCCCCCAGGTCCACAGGGTGTTCCCCAGCGGCCTGGCCGCCCAGGAGGGCACCATCCGGAAGGGCGACGAGGTGCTGTCCATCAACGGCAAGTCCCTCCGAGGCGCCACGCACAGCCGCGCGCTGGCCATCCTGCGCCAGGCCCGGGAGCCCCGCCAGGCCGTGGTGGTCACCCGGCGGCCGGCGCCCGGCCCGCGCCCCTCGGCGGAGACCCCCGCCCCGGCCGCCCCGGCCCCCGCGGCCCCCGCGGCCGGGGACGCCCCCTCGGACCCCGGTGAGTCCCCGCTGGGCGCGGGGGGCCGCCTGGCACGGCTGTCCCGCGGGTCACAGGCCCGCGAAGGGCGCGCGGCCCCAGGACCGCGTCCCTAACAACCGTCTCCCCAGCAACGGAGGACGCGGTCGCCATGGAGACGCTGACGCTGACGCTGGAGAAGACGCCGGCGGGGCTGGGCTTCAGCCTGGAGGGCGGGCGGGGCTCGCTGCAGGGGGACCGGCCCCTCACCGTCAACCGGGTGTTCACAGGTGCGTCTGGGACCCTGTCCCTCCGTCCCTCCTGCTGTCCCTCCCCCTCCAGCCGTCCCTCTGTCTATCCCTCCTCCTCCGGCCGTCCCTCCGGGTGGGAGAAGGTCCTGTCCCATCCCGTCCCCTGAGCCCACGCCTCCCCCTCCCCCCAGGGGCCGCCTCGGGACCCTGTCCCTCCATCCCTCCGTCCCTCCTTCCGTCCCTCCCTCCTCCTCCAGCGTCCCTCTGTCCCTCCGTCCGTCCCTCCCCCTCCGCCGTCCCTCTGTCCCTCCCTCCTCCTCCAGCGTCCCTCTGTCCCTCCGTCCGTCCCTCTGTCCCTCCCTCCCCTTCCAGCCGTCCCTCTGTCCGTCCCTCCCCCTCCAGCCATCCCTCTGTCCCTCCCTCCCCCTCCAGCCGTCCCTCTGTCCCTCCCCCCCCCCTCCAGCTGTCCCTCCAGCCGTCCCGCGGTGGTACCTGTCCCACCCCATTCCGAGCCCACACCTCCCCCTCCCCCCCAGGGGCGGCCTCGGACCCTGTCCCTCTGTCCCTCCGGGCGGGAGGAGGTCCTGTCCCGCCCCTGAGCCCTCACTGCCCCCTCCCTCCCCAGGGGCGGCCTCGGACCCTGTCCCTGTCCCTCCGGGCGGGAGGAGGTCGTGTCCCGCCCCTGAGCCCTCACCGCCCTCTCCCCTCCCCCCCAGGGGCGGCCTCGGGGCCGGAGAGCGTGCGGCCGGGGGACGAGGTGCTGCAGCTGGGGGGCGCCACCACGCAGGGCCTCACGCGCTTCGAGGCCTGGAGCCGCATCAAGGCGCTGCCGGACGGCCCGGTCCCCGTGATCGTGCGGAGGAGGAGCCCGCGGCCGCCGAGCCCCGGGCCCCCCTAGGCCGCCCGCCCGCCGCGAGGGCGCAGGAGCCGCGGCCAACGATGCTCAGGGTCACTCTGGGCCACGGGACTTCTGGACTCGCACCTGCAGGGACGGCCCAGCAGGGGGCGCCCGGAGGCCAGAAACAGAGGATGCACAGAGCCCCGGACACTGGAGTCAAGTGGGGTGTATTGCACCTGCGATGGGATAAAATGGGGTGCATTGCTCCCGCGATGGGATAAAAAGTGGGGTGCATTGCTCCCGCGATGGGATATAAAGTGGGTACATTGCTCCAACGACGGAATAAAATGGGGTGCATTGCACCTGCGATGGAATAAAAAGTGGGGTGCATTGCACCTGCGATGGGATAAAAAGTGGGGTGCATTGCTCCCACGATGGGATAAATGGGGTGCATTGCACCTGCCACTGAGCCGTGTCCTGCTGTACACACACTCCCCAGGCGGCTACCCTCTGGCCCCCCGCAGTGGGGGGGGGAGGGGCTGCGAGGGCGACTCTTGGAGCACCAGGGGACCCCAAGGGGCCTCTCCCCGCCGGTGCTGGGCTCCAGGCGGGCGCCCCCCAGTGGGCCACCTGGTCCGTGCGTCTCGTCACTGCATGGGCCCCGGGTCCTCTGTGCTCTCTGCCGGCGCCGGCTCCAGCCTGTGGGGTGGAGAGAGGGGGGTGCTGGGCTGTGTTTGGAAAATACTGTCCATCGCCGGCGAGGGGCTGTAGGAGGGGCACACAGTGGGGGATGCACCGGGTATGGGGGCACGTGGGGGGAAGGGGTCACGTGGGGGGAATGGGGTCACGTGGTGGGAGATGGAGTCACGTGGTGGGGGATGGGGGACACATGGGGCTTGGGGGGGACTGGGGCACGCAGGGGGGAGACGGAGTCACATGGCGGGGAGATGGAGACGTGTGGGGGACACGGGGGTGAATGGGGGGGCATGCAGCGGGGGGATGGGGTCACGTGGTGGGGGATGGGGGACACGTGGGGCATACAGGGAGACAGGAGGCACGTGGGGGGAAGGGGTCATGTGAGGGATGGGGTCACGTGGAGGTTGGGGTCACGTGGGGGATGGGATCACGTGGTGGGGGATGGGGGACACATGGGGCTTGGGGGGGACTGGGGCACACGGGGGAGACGGAGTCACATGGCGGGGGGACGGGGACACGTGGGGGCATGCGGGGGATGGGGGTGCAGTGGGGGGACGGGGACACGTGGGGGCATGCGGGGGGTATGGGGGCCTGGCAGGGACATGCGGGGCCGCAGACGGACAGACAGACAGCGGGCGGGCACGCTGACCTCAGGGCGCGGCGCAGGTTGGCGTAGAAGCCGGCCATGCTGCGGGGGAAGAAGCCGTCCACCATGCGCTGTGGGAGCAGCCCGCCCAGGTCCGTCTGGAAGAAGGTGACCAGCCGGGTCCGGCCCGGCTCCCTGGGGGCAGGGCGCCGCGGGGTGAGGGCCCCTGTGGCCACAGGCAGCCGGACGGTCCTTCACCCCCTGCCCCGAACCCGGGGCTCGCACTCCTGTCTGCGGGCCCTGGGGGTTCCTGACTCCCTCTCAAGGGCATCTGAAGGTCAA
Organism: Pipistrellus hanaki; assembly: GCF_964339955.1. NCBI lineage: Eukaryota > Metazoa > Chordata > Mammalia > Chiroptera > Vespertilionidae > Pipistrellus > Pipistrellus hanaki. The sequence continues at coordinate 58,827 of NW_028182251.1, read as the reverse complement.
AGCCACGGTCCCTCTCATTCTCCCACTCCGGGCCACACGACAGGCTCAGGCGCAGGCCCGGGCTCCCCTTACGTCCGGCACAGACTGCCACTCCGCTCGCCGCTTTTGGTGGTGGTTTTTAGAAAAATACCGTCGTTTTTCCGTGAAAACATGGCTTAACGTGTAATTCGTTACTTTTTTAAAACCTTCTAATCATCTCCCATTTTGATTCAAACACAGTAACCATGGATGGTTATACTCCACATCAAGCATGTCAAACGTGCGGCCCACACCCTATGTTGTGTGGCACGTTGGCTGTGAGTTTGACATGCGTGATCTACATGGACAAACACACTAAAGCCCTGAAAAAATATTTAAGAGTATCATGTGGTGTTGATTTTTTTTTTTTTTTTTACATACCCATAACCAACTAAGAAAACAGTCACATCTACAACGGCACCAAAAAAGAATAAAATACCCGCTAATAAACATAACCAGAGAGAGGTAAAGACCTGGACTCGGGGAAACTGAGATATTGAAGAAGATTGAAATAAATGGAAGTGCATACCATGTTCATGGATGGGAAGTGCATACCATGTTCATGGATGGGGAGTGCATACCATGTTCATGGATGGGAAAGTGCATACCATGTTCATGGATGGGAAGTGCATACCATGTTCATGGATGGGGAGTGCATACCATGTTCATGGATGGGAAAGTGCATACCACGTTCATGGATGGGAAAGTGCATACCATGTTCATGGATGGGAAAATGCATACCATGTTCATGGATGGGGAAGTGCATACCACGTTCATGGATGGGGAAAATTAGCATCATTAAAACGGCCCACACGACCCAAAGCAAATCCACAGATTCAATGCAGTTTCCATCAAGATAACCAAGGGCATATTTCACCAAACTGGAACAAATACTCTGAAAATGTATAGAGACAACAGAAGAGCCACAGAGATCTTGAGAAAGAACAGGGCTGGAGGAATCTCGCCGCCTGATCTCAAACACCACAAGGCCCGGATCACCTAACAGCCTAGGCCCTGGCCTAACCACAGAAACGCAGACTCGTGGGACAGAGCAGAGCGCTCAGAAACAGACCCATGCCTCTAAGGTCGGTTAGGTGATGACAAAGTGTGCGGACCGCCGAGAGAGCTGCTGACTGCTCTCTGACCGCCTGGCCTCTGCTCCTCGATGCCCAGACCCCTCACCCCCTCCACCCCCCTCTACCTAACACCCGCTCTAGACAAACCCTGCCCCACGCAGGGCCTCTGACCTGCCCGCCCGCTGGCTGTCAGCCTGGGTGGTGCCTGCAATGGCCCAGTGACCTCAGGTTATTACCCAGAACCTCCTGGTGCAGACCGGCCACCCCCCGTGAGAGCAGGGACCGCTCCGCCCGAGCTGGGTGACACCCAGTGGGTGCACTCAGAGCCGGCCTGTGGGACGGGGTCCCAGGCTGGGAGGCGGGGCTCAGAGGACACAGCAAGGACCCCGCACACCACCCTGGCCCTGCCCTCCCGGGCCTCAGCTGGCGTCTGCTCCGGGGGACCCGCTGCCTGGGCCAGAGGGAGGGTCCCCACTTCCACATGGAGAATGACGCCCCCAAAGCCTCTCCCTCTCCCTCTCCCTCTCCCCTCTCCCTCTCCCCGTCCCCCCTCCCTGCCCCTCTCCCCTCTCCCTCTCCCCTGGCCCCTCTCCCTGCCCCTCTCCCTCTCCCTCTCCCTCTCCCTCTCCCTCTCCCTCTCCCTCTCCCCTCTCCCTCTCCCCTGTCCCCTCTCCCTCTCCCTCTCCCTCTCCCTCTCCCCTCTCCCTCTCCCTCTCCCTCTCCCTCTCCCTCTCCCTCTCCCTCTCCCCTCTCCCTCTCCCCTGTCCCTCCTCCCTGTCCCTCTCCCTCTCCCCTGTCCCTCCTCCCTGTCCCTCCTCCCTGTCCCCCCTCCCTGCCCCTCTCCTCTGCCCCCCCGCCTGCCCCCGGCCCAGAAGCCCGCCCTCACCCTGGCACGGGTTCGCAGAAGCAGCCACAAGGGTGGTTCAGTCCCCCGCACGAAGCCCGGCCGCGGGGGCACAGCGGGTGCTCCAGGTTGGCAGCTGGAAGACAGGGCGCAGGGTGAGACACCGGGCAGGCCCCCGCCCCCTCCCGGCCCTGCAGGGCGCACCCCACCCCGGGGCCCCACCCCCTGGCCCTTCCCACACAGCTCTCCCCCGCCAACCCGGCAAGGAGCACAAGGAAGCACGTCAGCCCTGGCCGGTGTGGCTCAGTGGGCAGAGCGTCGGCCTGCAGACGGAGGGGTCCCGGGTTCGACTCCGGGTCAAGGGCACAAGCTCGGGTGGCGGGCTCGATGCCCAGTGTGGGGCGTGCAGGAGGCAGCCGGTCCGTGATTCTTGCTCATCACGGATGTTTCTCTGTCTCTCCCTCTCCCTTCCTCTCTCTCTAAGAATCAATGGAAAAATATCCTCCTCGGGCGAGGCTTAACAAAAAAAAAAACAATAAAAAAAATAAAATATATGACCCGGAGACAGAGAAGCAGCGATCAGACTGTCCAACCTCAGCGGGAAAGGCAGGGGAGGGTGGGGGCAATGGGAGAGATCCACCAAAGGACTGTGTGCATGCTTATGGGCCTGGCCGGTGGCCACGGACAACGGGGGGGGGGGGGGGGGGGTTGGGGGCATACGGGCGGAGAGGTGTGGGATGGTAACGGGGGGGTGAGGATAAATATGTGGTACCATAACCCATAAAGAAATTAAAAACAAAACAAAACAAAACAACAGATAACATAAAATATATGCCCTGGCCAGTGTGGCTCAGTGGATAGAGCGTCAGCCTGTGGACGGAGGGGTCCCGGGTTCGATTCCATGCCTGGGTTGCAGGCTCCATCCCCTGCAGGGGCGTGCAGGAGGCAGCCGACCCATGATTCGCCCTCATCACAGATGTGTCTCTCTCTCTTTCTCTCTCCTCCCTTTCTCTCTGAAATTAATTTAAACAAAATAAATACATACTTTAAAAATAAAATAAGCCGAAACCAGTGTGGCTCAGTGGATAGAGCGTCGGCCTGCGGACT
>NW_028182251.1:0-55682 GCF_964339955.1 Pipistrellus hanaki | reverse complement strand
TCTGTACAAAAATCAGTAAAATATATTAAAAAATAAAATAAAATAGCCGAAGCCGGTTTGGCGCAGTGGATAGAGCGTCGGCCTGCGGACTGAAAGGTCCCGGGTTCGATTCCGGTCGAGGGCATGGACCTTGGTTGCGGGCATGTCTCCAGTAGGGGGTGTGTAAGAGGCAGCTGATCGATGATTCTCTCTCATCGATGTTTCTAGCTCTCTAGCTCTCTCCCTTCCTCTCTGTACAAAATCAATAAAATATATTTTTTTAAAAAAAAGAAAGAAAGAAAAAAGATGGAAAATAAAAAAGAAAAGAATAATAGAAGTTAAAAAAAAATGTTTAAAAAAGTAAATAAATAAAATAAAATAATGAAAGGATGGTCTTTGACCCTGCGGTCTCTGACGGTGGTGGGTGGTGCCTGCCCGCCCTGGACAGAGCAGGGCGGCCCCGCCCCCGTGCGGAGGGAGAGGGCGGGAGTGGGAGCGGCCGCAGCCCCAACCTGCCCGCCGGGCACTCACCGGTGGAGACCAGGGTCCCGTCCTCCTGCAGCGTGGCCAGCGCCAGGTCCACGAAGTCCCGCGGGGAGATGAGCTTCATGACGGCCGAGGGCGTGGCGGTCCGGGTCACGCACAGCGTCTGCGGGGCCAGCACGGCGGTGTCACTTATTTTAAATATATGTTATTGATTTTTTTTAAAAAATATATCTTATTGATTTTGTACAGAGAGGAAGGGAGAGAGATAGAGAGCTAGAAACATCGATGAGAGAGAGTCATCGATCAGTTGCCTCTTGCACACCCCCTACTGGGGATATGCCCGCAACCAAGGTACATGCCCTTGACCGGAATCGAACCCGGGTCCCTTCAGTCCCCAAGCCGACGCTCTATCCATTGAGCTAAACCGGTCCCGGCTGTTATTGATTTTTTACAGAGAGGAAGGGAGAGGGATAGAGAGAGCCAGAAACGTCGATGAGAGAGAAACATCAACCAGCTGCCTCCTGCACGCCCCCTACCGGGGATGTGCCCGCAACCAAGGTACATGCCCTTGACCGGAATCGAACCTGGGACCTTCCAGTCCGCAGACCGACGCTCCACCACTGAGCCAAACTGGTTTCGGCTCCAAATTAATTCTTATTTTTAAAAAATATATATATATTTTATTGATTTTTTTACAGAGAGGAAGGGAGAGAGATAGAGAGCTAGAAACATCGACCAGCCGCCTCCTGCACACCCCCTACTGGGGATGTGCCTGCAAACAAGGTCCATGCCCTTGACTGGAATCGAACCCGGGACCTTTCAGTCCACAGACCGATGCTCTACCCACTGAGCCAAACCAGTTTTGGCTCATCGATGTTTCTAACTCTCTATCCCTCTCTCTTCCTCTCTGTAAAAAATTAATTTAAAAAATATATATATATATTTTTAAATAGATGCGCTCAGGCCGTGGCATTTTGTGGAAGAGCCACCACCCTCCAGGGGCCAAAGAGCCGCCTGTGGCTCGCGAGCCGCGGTTTGCCGACCACGGCGCCAGGGGACAGGCCGTTATTGCTGACCCCCGGTCACCTGCGTTTGTCCCGCTAAATCTAGGCAGATCATTCATTCATTGGGGCATCATCGGGGCAGGCACCCCCGGGCGGGGTCCGTCCGGGGAGACTCACGTCGCTGATGCTCTCGAGGACCTCAAAGCTGCTCACGTTCTCGTCCCAGGTCTCCCGCAGGCTCCCGGGAAACGGCTTCACGTAGGCCCACACGTCCCGCGGGGCCGCGTCCACCACGCCCTCGCCTCGGTACCTGCGGCACAGACACGGGGCTGACGGGGCGGCCCCCACCGGCCCGTCTGACCCGCGAGGATCGGTCTCTCTGCTCCGGCCGGCCGGCCGGCCAGCCAGCCGTGCCAGGAAGCCGGCTGAGCCGCCAGCCCCAGCCCACGGGCCTGCACACAGGGACGCAGCTCCTGGGAATGAGGGTACCCTTGTTCCCCCGAAAATAAGACAGTGTCTTTTATATTATTTTTTTGCTCCCAAAGACGCGCTAGGTCTTATTTATTTATTTATTTAATATATTTTTATTGATTTTTTTTTTTTTTTTTTACAGAGAGGAAGAGAGAGGGATAGAGAGTTAGAAACATCAATGAGAAACATTGATCAGCCAGCCGCCTCCTGCACACCCCCCCGCCGGGGATGTGCCCGCAACCAAGGCCCATGCCCTTGACCGGAATCGAACCTGGGACCTTTCAGTCCGCAGACCGACTCTCTATCCACTGAGCCACACCGGTGTGGGTGGTTTTGTTTGGTTTTAACCTATTTTTATTGGTTTCAGAGAGGAAGGGAGAGGGAGAGAGAGAGAGAGAGGTATCCATAATGAGCCCTGGCTGGTGTGGTTCAATGGGTAGTGCATCATCCTGTGGGCCAAAGGGTCCCGGGTTCAATTCCGATCAAGGGCACGCACCTTGGTTGCAGGCCCCTCCCCAGACCAGGCCATGGTCAGGGCATGTGCAGGAGGCAACCCATGGATATGCTTCTCTCACATCGATGTTTCTCTGTCTTTCCCTCTCTCCCTAAAAATCAATGGAAAAGTATCCTGGGCTGAGGATTAACAAAACGTATACAAATAGCCCTAACCGGTATGGCTCAGTGGATAAAGTGTCGGCCTGTGGACTCAAGGATCCTGGGTTTGATTCCTGGTCAAAGGCATGTACCTTGGTTGCGGGCACATCCCCAGTAGGAGGCGTGCAGGAGGCGGCTGATGGATGTTTCTCTCTCATCGATGTTTCTAACTCTTTCTCCCTCTCCCTTCCTCTCTGAAATCAATAAAAATAGGTTAAAACCAAACAAAACCACCCACACCGGTGTGGCTCAGTGAGAGTAAAAAAAAAAAAATAAATAAATAAAATAATAATAATAATAAAATATGTATATTAAAAAATATATTATATAAATAAAATTTTAAAAAAGCATCCACAATGAGAGAGAATCACGGATCGGCTGCCTCCTGCCAACGCCCCACCCTGGGGATGGAGCCTGCAACCTCGGGGGGGGGGGGGGGGGGGCGGAGGGGATGTGCCCTTGACCGGAATGGAACCCGGGACCCTTCGGTGGGTGTTCCGCAGGCCGGCGCTCTATCCACTGAGCCACACCGGCCGGTGCCGACTGGAAGGAACCCCAAGTCCCCCGGGGAGGTGCGGCAGCCCCGAGCACTTACAAGTTCCCCGGGAACTCCGTGGACGGCCTCCAGGAGACTGTCACTCCGTTCTGTCAAAAGGCAAACAACCGCGCGGGGTTCAGGGCCGGGAGGGGAGGCCAGGGGGTCGGCCCAGGGGAGGCCCCTGGTGTCCAAGCAACCTCGGAAGCGCCAGGTGCGAGAGGCTGAGCCCAGGACACCCTCCTGCGAACTGGGCACGCAGGGGGCGGGGCTCGCCCTGTGATGGGCAGCCAGCCAGTCCCGGTCCGGTGACCTAGGACAGGTTCAGCCGGGAGCCTGCACACGCCTCCTTTGCAAGCACAAGGATCCAGTGTTTGTGTTTAGAGGAGCCCCTCCCTGTCCTCTACTCACCCCTCTACCCCCCTCCCCTCCTCTCCTCTCCTCAATCCAGCGCCAGGGCTGGGAGCACGCAAAGCAGCGGGGAGAGGAGGAGCCGGCGGCCCTAGTGGACCCCAGCACCAGCGGGGAAACCCCAGGACCCTCCCTCCCTCCCTCCCGCCCGCCTGCACTCACGCCTTCCCGGCAAGTCTTCCAGCCCGACTCGTCTCGCCGGTACCGGAACACCTTCTCGGCCGCCGCCTGGCTCATCTGAGCCGCCTGCGCGGGGTCCATCGCGCCCCGGGGTGGGGGGCTGGGAGGTGGCGGGTGCTTCGCGGGCTCAGGGCGTCCAGGCTTCGGGTTGCAGGGGAGGGAACGCTCAGCGGAAGCCTAAACGCCCCGACCTGAGGCACCGAGCGCGGAGCCCCGCCCCCCGGCCCCAATCCTGCCCTCCGATTGGTCCAGGTCCCCCCCCCCAGGCCGGCTCCGCCCAGCGCTGAGATTGGCAGGACGGGCTCTGCAGGACACATCACCCCAGGGCGGGGCCGGCAAAGCCTAGCTCCGCCCACACAGGCGCTGGGCGGGGCCCCAGGGGCGGGGTCCCAGGGGCGGGGCCTGCGAGGGCCCGGGCGGAGAGCCAGGAGCCATAAATGCAAAAAACAATGAAGCGATTCAAACATTAAAAAAATAAAATAAAATAAAATAAAATAAAATAAAATAATCAGATCTGGGCCCTAACCGGTGTCGCTCAGTGGTTAGAGCGCCGGCCTGTGGACTGAAGGGTCCCGGGTTTGATTCCGGCCAAAGGCACATGCCCCGGTTGTGGGCTCCATCCCCAGAAGGGGGCGTGCAGGAGGCAGCTGATCCATGGTTCTCTCTCATCGTGGATGTTTCTCTCTCTGTCTCCCTCAATCAATAACAAAGGGTTTTTTTTTTTTAAAGGTACAGCAGAGCCGAAACCGGTGTGGCTCAGTGGATAGAGCGTCGGCCTGCGGACTGAAAGGTCCCGGGTTCGATTCCGGTCAAGGGCATGGACCCTGGTTGCGGGCACATCCCCAGCAGGGGGTGTGCAGGAGGCAGCTGATGGATGTTTCTAACTCTCTCCCTCTCCCTTCCCCTCAATAAAAAAATATTTAATAAATAAATAATAAGTAAGTCAGATCTGGGAGAAAAACCAGAGCCAGTTTGAACTAGAAGTAACTTTTGTCAGTACACGCAGTGTCCCTACAGACCAGGACTTCAGACAATACTCAGAAGGGAAGGCACGGGGTGGGCATGCACACACCCCTGGCAGGAACCGGGCAAACGAGGGGGTGGGGGGCACCTCCTCCCACAGAGGGAACCCCATGTCCAAACTAGAGGGGCCCTTTTCCCTGGGAGGAGCATGTGTGCTGTGCGAGAGCGTACATACCTGGTGCACTTTCTAAGAGTAAAACTATTTTTAACAAGGTAACTTCTGGCCGAAACCGGTGTGGCTCAGTGGTAGAACGTCGGTCCGCGGACTGAAAGGTCCCGGGTTCGATTCCGGTCAAGGGCATGGACCTTGGTTGTGGGCACATCCCCAGTGGGGGGTGTGCAAGAGGCAGCTGGTCGATGTCTCTCTCTCATCGACGTTTCTAGCTCTCTATCCCTCTCCCTTCCTCTCTGTAAAAAATCAATAAAATATATATTTTTTTAAAAAAGTAAAACATTAAAAAGTTAACTTCTCTGTGTGTGTGTTTTTCCCCACCCAATCACTCCCACGCAAAGGCAAGACTTGCAAGTGCAGACGCCCTGGGTGTGGATACCGGATATTCCCTAGGGGCCACCCCGGGGTGTGGGTGGGGGCGGGGTTGGCACCCTGAGGTGCTCGGGCCAGCCAGGCCAGGCTGGAAATTGGAGCTGATGGGGGCAGATCATTCTAACCGGAGCAGTTTGCTCTCTGCAGATGAGATGAGTGGTATTTTACACTTAACTTTAAAAATATCTTCATAGCCCTGGCCAGTGTCGCCCAGTGGGTAGAGCGTCGGCCTGCAGACTGAAGGGTCCCCGGGTTCAAAGGCACATGCCCGGGGTGCGGGCTCCATCCCCCTTGGGGGGTGTGCAGGAGGCAGGCGATCCATGATGCTCTCTCTCCCCCTCCCTTCCTCTCTGACATCAATACAAATTTAAATATATATTATTGATTTTTTTACAGAGAGGAAGGGAGAGGGACAGAGAGTTAGAAACATCGATGAGAGAGAAACATCAACCAGCTGCCTCCTGCACAGCCCCCACCGGGGATGTGCCCGCAACCAAGGTCCATGCCCTTGACCGGAATAAAACCTGGGACCTTTCAGTCCACAGGCCGACGCTCTATCCACTGAGCCACACCGGTTTTGACATATACCGTGTTTCCCCGAAAATAAGACCTACTTACAGGTTTCCTTCTGAGTGAAATATAAGGCATCCCCCCGAAAATAAGGCAACCCAGGCTCTGTCTCGGAAACTTTGTGAAACCTAAACTGCAAGAAGTTGTGACTTGGGTGAGGAATTCATGGGAGGAAATCCCTGACAGTTGCCTTGCAAATGCACTGCGAGCAGGCTACCTTGTCAAGAAGTACTCATTTAAAGACAGTGCTATTGCTAAACATGAGAGATTCGGTCCACTGATTCTGAAAGAAATGGAGTCACAAGAAATTCACCAGGAAGTTCAGGAATTGGATTGTTAGGATGATGTTCCAGAAGATGGTGACATGATTGTCATTGAATAAATGAGTACATTCTTGATACTGTAGGATTCACAGTGTGTCTGGTTTGTGTTGACAACGACCGTACTACCGTACCGTATACAGATAATAAATTCCCTTTATGTTCATTTAGCAATAAATGTGTACCGTATTCTTCTTCATGGAAAAGTAAGACATCTCCTGAAAATAAGACCTAGCGCATCTTTGGGAGCAAAAATTAATATAAGACACTGTCTTATTTTCAGGGAAATAGGATATATATATATGTATATATATTATATATATATATATATATATATATATATATGTATGTGTTTTTTTTTTTTAAAGATGGATGAGGCATGGGGAGCCCGGCTCTTGGAGGGGGGTGGTGCCCCTGTTCTGTGCAGACTGGGGAGCTGGGCAGGTGCCAGCGGCAGCGCTGGGAGGGGCGTGTGTTTATTGACTCCTCACTTAGCAACGCACCAGCCGCTCCCTCAGCACCTGACCCCTGAGGTGCCACTCCCCCCCTCAGGGCGGCGCTGGGGCACCGAGAGGCAGGGACCACAACCCCACTTCCCAGGCCAGGAAACTGAGGCTCGCCCTAGCGTCCGAGGGGGGCCACAGGGCTGGTCCTCAGCCGGACACGCCCAGCTTCTGGCTAATGTCTGCTCCTGTCCTTTCTGCCTGCCGCCTCCTCCAGGGAGATGCGGTGTTTACCCTGGGACCGGCAATGGGCAAAGGGTGGAGCAGCCCTGGCTGGTGTGGCTCAGTGGGTAGAGGACTGAAGGGTCCCAGGTTTGATTCCCCGTCAAGGCCCAGGTTTTGGGCTCCATCCCCAGTGAGGGGCGTGCAGGAGGCAGCCGATCCATGGTCCTCTCTCATCATGGATGTTTCTCTCTCTGTCTCCCTCAATCAATAAAAAAAATATTTTTTTAAAAAAAGTACAGCAGAGCCCTAGCCAGTTTGGCTCAGTGGACAGAGCGCCGGCCTGTGGACCAAAGGGTCCTGGGTTCGATTCTGGCCAAGGGCACATGCCCAGAATGCGGGCTTAATCCCACCCCCCAATAGGGAGGCGTGCAGGAGGCAGCCAATCAAGGATTCTCTCTCATCATTGCTGTTTCTCTCTCTCTCTCTCTCTCTCTCTCTCTCTCTCTCTCTCTCTCTCTCTCTCTCTCTCTCTCTCTCTCTCCCTCCCTCCCTCTCCTTTCCTCTCTGAAGTCAATAAAAAAAATATTAAAAAAAATAAAAATAAAATAAATAAAAAGTACAGCAGAAACACACACACACACACCACACACACCACACACACCACACACACACCACACTCACACGCACGCAGGCGCACACACACGCACACACTCACACTCACGCACGCACACGCGCACACGCATGCACACGCACACACACACATGCACACATGGAGGATGAGTCCCAGGAGCACCCCAGACCCGGGGAGTGAGTCTTAGGGACCCACAGAGGGCTTCTCTCTGCAGCTGCTGCCCCTCAGGAATTCCAAAGTTTGGGGGTGACCTGGGGGACCCCCTAGGCCCCCTCAGCAAGGACCCAGCCCTCCTATGAGTGGGGACTCTGATCTGAGCCCCGGGGAGCCTGTCCCCCAGGCGGTCAGGGGGAGAGAGATCTGAACAGGCGGCTCCCATCCTCACTCCTCTGACTCCCTCCCGCCCCCCTGTCCTCTCCGCTCTCCATCCCCCCCCCCCCGCAGGGGCTTATGGGGAGCGCAGGTGCGTGCTCCCTCCCGCTGCCCCTGCGGCCGCTGCCGGCCCAGCCGGGTGGGCGCGGACCCAGGAAACGCAAGTTCCTGCAGACCATGTGGATGCAGGTCCCGCCCGGCGGGCGGCCAGAGAAGAACGGTCCCCGCCCCCTGCCTGCGGGTCTGCGGGGGCTGGACCTGGGGCAGCAGGGCAGTGGGGGGCAGAGCTGGGGGCTGGCACCTGCACAGGTGACTTCCATGCCTGCCGATGGGAAGCGGTGGGCAGGGGGCGATTTATCCGCACGAATGAGCTGCTTTGTCTGACCCAAGCGGGCCCCACACACGTGTGTGCATGTGACAGATCTGCTGAGCTAAACACAGGCGTGTGCACCTTTACAGATGCCTCTGCACATACATGCACATTTACATACATATGTACATAACACGTACATTTATATACACGTATACATTTATATACACATATAACATGTACATACACATGTGTATAACATATATTCACACATACTTATATAACACGTACATTTATATGCACATGTATAACATGTACACCCACATATACAGCATACATTCACACATATAACATGTACATTTATATAAACACATATAACATGTACATTTACATTCACATATACATTTATACACACATATAACATGTACACCTGTACACATATGTAGTGTACATTTACACAGACTTTTATAACATGTACATCTATATTGTACACATATAACATGTACATCTATACACAGACAGCATACATTCTCACATAGTTTATAACATGTACATATACACACATACATATAGCATGTACACCTACGCACGTATGTAGCATATATTTGCACATACTTATATACCATGTACGTTTATATATGCACATATAACATGTACATTTATACAGCATGTAACGCGTACATCTACACAGGTATATAGCACACATTTACACATACTTTTATAACGTGTACATTTATACACACATGTAATGTGTACGTCTACACAGGTATATAGCACGCATTTACACATACTTTTATAACATGTACGCACATATAACACGTACATCTACACAGATTATAGCATACATTTGCTCATGTATGATATATTTATACATATGTAACATTTACATTCACACAGTCATATAACATGTATGTTTACACACATCCCATGGGCATCTACACACATATAGCATCCATTTACACTCGTGTCTATATTTTCACACACATGTATAACATATACATTTCCACACACACAACACACATGTACACATGTATGTGACTATGCTCCACAAACTGAATGGACATACACCAAACTCGGCAGTGGCGGTGGGGGAGCCGTGAGGCTAGAGGGGGTGGACTTTGGTGGCCTCTGTAACATCCGGGACACTATCACTGTGTCATCACTGTGTCGCTGTCACACTGCCACTGCTATTGCTGCTGCTGCTGCTAGAGGTAAAGAGGGTGTTGGCCCGCCAGGCGCCTGCTGGCCTGCATGTCCACATGTGTCAAACACACGGCCCGCGGGCCAAATCCAGCCCGCCAGGCCTTGCAATGTGGCCCGCACCGCGCTGTCATCACTGCACTCCGCTGTCAGTTTATGACATTGTCAGTTTATGACTGTTCAGTAAACCATTCGGCCCGCGATTTAGGCTGGATTTTAGATTTCGGCCCCTTCTCTGATTGAGTTCGACACCCCTACGTTAACCAGTCCGTGCTGAGCGCCGGGCGCACTGGGCCCCGTGCTGAGAACTGAGAGCTGAGCTGTTGCGAAAGGCACTGGGTGCTGCGGCCGGGTGTGTCCTGGCCGTGGGAACCCTCCAGGGCCTGCTGGGCCCGAGCTCTCCCCTCACACCCTGCACCGCCCGCCCCAGAGGCAGGGCCGCCCCCAGCACTGCGGGGTGTCCCCGGAGCCGGGGCCCGGCCCCTGGCACAGGTGCGGCATGCAAGGGTGCCCCTGGCATTCCCGATCACTTCCTGTCTTAGGTGCCAGCCACTGGGGTGTGCCCCCCCCCCACCCCCTGCTCAGTCAGGGGCAGGAGGCACGGAGGAGTGGTGGTTGCCGTGGAAACAGGAGGTCGGACATCTGGCTAATCTGCCATGGGGCCCACGCTGCCCAGCCCCCCATCACAGCGCGGAAGGGGCTCAGCTTCCAGGGAAGACCTGGTGGGAGGGGCCGGGAACTGGAACCCGTGGCCCCAGGAGAGCACAGTCAGAAGCAGGAGCAGAGCTGAGCGGGGAGACCTCGGAGGTCCTGGATCCAGCTGAGCCCGAAGCCTGTCCTTCGAGAGGTTCGAGGTTCGAGGTTCGAGGGGCGAGAAACCTGGCAGGTCCCGCCACCTCCAGACTCACTCAGTGGGTGTCCAGCCTGATTGACAGGCACAGGGGCCAGTCACGATCCCACGGAGGCGGTGCCACCCACGGCGGCCCCTCCCCCCGGGCTGATGGGAACCCACAGCGTTTGTCTGCAGGATGCGGACAAGCACAGACTCCAGGGAGGCGGGCTCCTGATGGGGCGAGGGCTGGTGTCTTGGAAACCAGTGTCTAACCTGGGGGACCTCCCCCCCAGATACAGGAGACCCGCTCTCCTCCCCAAACACAGCATCTCCTGCAATCAGCCGCTCTACAGGTCGCTGCTGGACGGTGTGCACAGTGGGGCGGCCAGGAGCACACAGTGGGACAACACCAGTGGAGCACACAGTGGGGCAGCCAGGAGTACATAGTAGGATGGCCAGGAGCACACATTGGGGCAGCCAGGAGCCCACAGTGGAGCAGCCAGGAGCACACAGTGGGGCGGCCAGGAGGAACACACAGTGGGGCAGCCAGGAGCACACAGTGGGAATGACAGGAGCACACAGTGGGGCGCCAGGAGCACACAGTGGGATGGCACCAGTGGAGCAGACAGTGGGGCAGCCAGGAGTACATAGTGGGATGGCCAGGAGCACACATTGGGGCAGCCAGGAACACACAATGGGACGGCCAGGAGCACACAATGGGACGGCCAGGAGCACACAGTGGGGCAGCCAGGAGCACACGGTGGGATGCCACCAGTGGAGCACACAGTGGGGCAGCCAGGAGCACACATTGGGCCAGCCAGGAGCACACAGTGGGGTGGCCAGGAGCACACGGTGGGTTGCCACCAGTGGAGCACACAGTGGGGCAGCCAGGAGCACATGGTGGGACTGCCAGGAGCACACAGTGGGGCAGCCAGGAGCACACGGTGGGATGCCACCAGTGGAGCACACAGTGGGGCGGCCAGGAGCACACAGTAGGGTGGCCAAGAGCACACCGTGGGAATGACAGGAGCACACAGTGGGTCAGCCCAGGAGCCCAAAGTTGGGCATCCAGGAACACACAGTGGGGCAGCCAGGAGCACACAGCTCGGGAGGCGAGGGGCGGGGGGCTCTGATCTCGGGGACCCCTGCACGGGAAGCCCCGCTAGACGCGTGAGCAGACCAGGCCGCTCAGATCCGCGCGCTCCCGCCTCCCGGGGGCCTGGCCCCGGCCCCCCGCGGGGCACGCGCACCGGGGCGGCCGGCCGGGCCCGCGGCGGACCTGCAGGTACTGGTCGGCGCCGTCGCTGCTGGACGCGGACAGCGAGTCCGATTCCGCGAGGGGCGGCTGGGACCGGGGGCTCCCCCTGGGCCGCAGCGGGGGGTGGGGGTGCGCGGCGTTCCGGGGGCGCGGCTTCTTCTGCACAGACCTTGGAGCAGCGTCGAGGGGACCCCCAAAACCCTCGTCCCAAGACAGGGCGTGCCCCCAGCCCCAGCTGCTGGGCCCGTTGCCAGCACAGAAGTGGGGGGCCCCGGGCAGGCCGCGCAGGGAGCGGGGGTGCAGAGGCCTCGGGGGCTCCTCCTCCTCGCTGTCGCTCCGCCCCGGGGAGCCTGCACGTTGGGGGGCCCCTGGCGCACAGCGCATGCTCCTGGGGCACGCCTCCACCTCCACCAGGGCCCCCGAGGCGACGACCTTGAAGGGGCCTTGGGGCCAGAGCACCGGGTGCGTGTTCTCGCGCGGGTCCTGCTCCTGGACCAGGTGGAACCTGGGGGCCGCGCCCCCCGGACGCACGCGCTCGTGGCCCCGCGGGCCATCCTCGGGGCGGACGTCCTCCATGCGCCTTGCAGACGTCGCCGGGGCGCGGGGCCTGCTCCGGGGCCGGCCGCCGGGGCCCGCCCGCGGACCGCGGGGGCGCCTGTGGGACGGGGTGGTCACGGTGCGCCCGGGGCTCTCCGTCCCCCGCCGCCGGGCCCCGGAGCGGCTCCGGTGGCTCCGGGAGGTCTCACTGCGGCGCTGGGTGTCCCCTGGGGACAGGATGCTCACCCAGACACAGGCCTCTCCCCGGCTCACAGGTCCTATTGTGGCCCCTTGGTGCAGGAGCACACAGTGGGGCGGCCAGGAGCACACAGTGGGGCGGCCAGGAGCACACAGTGGGGCGGCCAGGAGCACACAGTGGGGCAGCCAGGAGCACACTGTGGGGCAGCCAGGAGCACACAGTGGGGCATCACCAGTGGAGCACACAGTGGGCACCAGGAGTACACAGTAGGGTGGCCAGGAGCACACAGTGGGACAGCCAAGGAGTACACAATGGGACGACACCAGTGGAGCACACAGTGAGGCAGTCAGGAGCACACAATGGGGCGGCCAGGAGCACACAGTGGGGCAGATAGGAGCACACAGTGGGGCGGCCAGGAGCACACATCGGGGCAGCCAGGAGCACACAGTGGGGCAGCCAGGAGCACACAGTGGAGCAGCCAGGAGCGCACAGTGGGGCAGCACCAGTGGAGCACACAGTGGGGCAGTCAGGAGCACACAGTGGGGCAGCCAGGAGCACACGGTGGGATGCCACCAGTGGAGCACACAGTGGGGCAGCCAGGAGCACACATTGGGCCAGCCAGGAGCACACAGTGGGGTGGCCAGGAGCACACGGTGGGTTGCCACCAGTGGAGCACACAGTGGGGCAGCCAGGAGCACATGGTGGGACTGCCAGGAGCACACAGTGGGGCAGCCAGGAGCACACGGTGGGATGCCACCAGTGGAGCACACAGTGGGGCGGCCAGGAGCACACAGTAGGGTGGCCAAGAGCACACCGTGGGAATGACAGGAGCACACAGTGGGTCAGCCCAGGAGCCCAAAGTTGGGCATCCAGGAACACACAGTGGGGCAGCCAGGAGCACACAGCTCGGGAGGCGAGGGGCGGGGGGCTCTGATCTCGGGGACCCCTGCACGGGAAGCCCCGCTAGACGCGTGAGCAGACCAGGCCGCTCAGATCCGCGCGCTCCCGCCTCCCGGGGGCCTGGCCCCGGCCCCCCGCGGGGCACGCGCACCGGGGCGGCCGGCCGGGCCCGCGGCGGACCTGCAGGTACTGGTCGGCGCCGTCGCTGCTGGACGCGGACAGCGAGTCCGATTCCGCGAGGGGCGGCTGGGACCGGGGGCTCCCCCTGGGCCGCAGCGGGGGGTGGGGGTGCGCGGCGTTCCGGGGGCGCGGCTTCTTCTGCACAGACCTTGGAGCAGCGTCGAGGGGACCCCCAAAACCCTCGTCCCAAGACAGGGCGTGCCCCCAGCCCCAGCTGCTGGGCCCGTTGCCAGCACAGAAGTGGGGGGCCCCGGGCAGGCCGCGCAGGGAGCGGGGGTGCAGAGGCCTCGGGGGCTCCTCCTCCTCGCTGTCGCTCCGCCCCGGGGAGCCTGCACGTTGGGGGGCCCCTGGCGCACAGCGCATGCTCCTGGGGCACGCCTCCACCTCCACCAGGGCCCCCGAGGCGACGACCTTGAAGGGGCCTTGGGGCCAGAGCACCGGGTGCGTGTTCTCGCGCGGGTCCTGCTCCTGGACCAGGTGGAACCTGGGGGCCGCGCCCCCCGGACGCACGCGCTCGTGGCCCCGCGGGCCATCCTCGGGGCGGACGTCCTCCATGCGCCTTGCAGACGTCGCCGGGGCGCGGGGCCTGCTCCGGGGCCGGCCGCCGGGGCCCGCCCGCGGACCGCGGGGGCGCCTGTGGGACGGGGTGGTCACGGTGCGCCCGGGGCTCTCCGTCCCCCGCCGCCGGGCCCCGGAGCGGCTCCGGTGGCTCCGGGAGGTCTCACTGCGGCGCTGGGTGTCCCCTGGGGACAGGATGCTCACCCAGACACAGGCCTCTCCCCGGCTCACAGGTCCTATTGTGGCCCCTTGGTGCAGGAGCACACAGTGGGGCGGCCAGGAGCACACAGTGGGGCGGCCAGGAGCACACAGTGGGGCGGCCAGGAGCACACAGTGGGGCAGCCAGGAGCACACTGTGGGGCAGCCAGGAGCACACAGTGGGGCATCACCAGTGGAGCACACAGTGGGCACCAGGAGTACACAGTAGGGTGGCCAGGAGCACACAGTGGGACAGCCAAGGAGTACACAATGGGACGACACCAGTGGAGCACACAGTGAGGCAGTCAGGAGCACACAATGGGGCGGCCAGGAGCACACAGTGGGGCAGATAGGAGCACACAGTGGGGCGGCCAGGAGCACACATCGGGGCAGCCAGGAGCACACAGTGGGGCAGCCAGGAGCACACAGTGGAGCAGCCAGGAGCGCACAGTGGGGCAGCACCAGTGGAGCACACAGTGGGGCAGTCAGGAGCACACAGTGGGGCAGCACCAGTGGAGCACACAGTGAGACAGTAAGGAGCACACAGTGGGGCAGCACTAGTGGAGCACACAGTGGACAGCCAGGAGTACACAGTGGGGCAGCTAGGAGCACACAGTGGGGCAGTCAGGAGTACACAGTAGGGTGGCCAGGAGCACACAGTGGGACAGCCCAGGGGCCCATAGTTGGGCAGTCAGGAACACACAGTGGGAATGCCAGGAGCACACAGTGAGACAACACCAGTGGAGCACACAATGGGGCAGCCAGGAGTACACAGTAGGGTGGCCTGGAGCACACAGTGGGACAACACCAGTGGAGCACACAGTGGGGCAGCCAGGAGTACACAGTAGGGTGGCCTGGAGCACACAGTGGGACAACACCAGTGGAGCACACAGTGGGGCAGTCAGGAGCACACAGTGGGATGGCCAAGAGCACACAGTGGGACGACACCAGTGGAGCACACAGTGGGGCAGCCAGGAGTACACAGTAGGGTGGCCAAGAGCACACGGTGGGGCAGCTAGGAGCACACAGTGGGGCAGTCAGGAACACACAGCGGGAAGGCCAGGAGCACACAGTGGGACAACACCAGTGGAGCACACAGTGGGGCAGCCAGGAGTACACAGTAGGGTGGCCAAGAGCACACGGTGGGGCAGCTAGGAGCACACAGTGGGGCAGTCAGGAACACACAGCGGGAAGGCCAGGAGCACACAGTGGGACGACACCAGTGGAGCACACAGTGGGGCAGCCAGGAGTACACAGTGGGGCAGCCAGGAGCACACAGTGGGGCGGCCAGGAACACACAGCGGGAAGGCCAGGAGCACACAGTGGGACGACACCAGTGGAGCACACAGTGGGGCGGCCAGGAGTACACAGTGGGGCAGCCAGGAGCACACAGTGGGGCGGCCAGGAACACACAGCGGGAAGGCCAGGAGCACACAGTGGGACGACACCAGTGGAGCACACAGTGGGGCGGCCAGGAGCACACAGTGGGACAGCCCAGGAGCCCACAGTTGGGCAGTCAGGAACACACAGCGGGAAGGCCAGGAGCACACAGTGGGACGACACCAGTGGAGCACACAGTGGGACGACACCAGTGGAGCACACAGTGGGGCAGCCAGGAGCACACAGTGGGGCAGCCCAGGAGCCCACAGTTGGGCAGTCAGGAACACAAAGCGGGAAGGCCAGGAGCACACAGTGGGGCGGCCAGGAACACACAGCGGGAAGGCCAGGAGCACACAGTGGGACGACACCAGTGGAGCACACAGTGGGGCGGCCAGGAGTACACAGTGGGGCAGCCAGGAGCACACAGTGGGGCGGCCAGGAACACACAGCGGGAAGGCCAGGAGCACACAGTGGGACGACACCAGTGGAGCACACAGTGGGGCGGCCAGGAGCACACAGTGGGACAGCCCAGGAGCCCACAGTTGGGCAGTCAGGAACACACAGCGGGAAAGCCAGGAGCACACAGTGGGATGACACCAGTGGAGCACACAGTGGGACGACACCAGTGGAGCACACAGTGGGGCAGCCAGGAGCACACAGTGGGGCAGCCCAGGAGCCCACAGTTGGGCAGTCAGGAACACAAAGCGGGAAGGCCAGGAGCACACAGTGGGGCGGCCAGGAACACACAGCGGGAAGGCCAGGAGCACACAGTGGGACGACACCAGTGGAGCACACAGTGGGGCAGCCAGGAGCACACAGTGGGGCAGCCCAGGAGCCCACAGTTGGGCAGTTAGGAACACACAGAGGGAAGGCCAGGAGCACACAGTGGGACGACACCAGTGGAGCACACAGTGGGGCAGCCAGGAGCACACAGTGGGGCAGTCAGGAACACACAGCGGGAAGGCCAGGAGCACACAGTGGGACGACACCAGTGGAGCACACAGTGGGACGACACCAGTGGAGCACACAGTGGGACGACACCAGTGGAGCACACAGTGGGGCAGCCAGGAGCACACAGTGGGGCAGCCCAGGAGCCCACAGTTGGGCAGTCAGGAACACACAGCGGGAAGGCCAGGAGCACACAGTGGTTAGGAGCATGCCCTCGTCCCTTCGGCCACACGGCTGTCCAGCCTCGCAGACAGACAGTCCCCCCGGGCCTGCGGGACTCACGGCCCAGGCCCCACAGAGACGGGAGCCCAGCCCCGCACACCCCTCACACAGGAGACTCACTCGGGGTCTTTGTTAACTTCGTCATTGTCTTTAAACAAAAACGCTCCCCATCCCACCCATGGGTGACAAACCCATACCCGCCCCCCCCCCCCATGACGGACACACCACGCTGACGGCTGGCCCGGCCCCCAACGCCGAGCGGCAGGGGCCACGCTCACCTCCGGGCACTGTGCTCCGGCCAGGACCTGGGGGCGCCGGGGCTGCCGGGCCCCGGCGGGGGGCTGTGGGGCGCGGGCTGGCCGGCCGCGTCCCCCCGGCCTCTCCTGCCGCCGGGCGAGCCGGCGCTGGCGCTGACTGCGTGGCCGTTGTCCTGGGGCGTCCCCGCGGGGGCCGGGGGCGGCCTCGGGGGGCCCTCCTCCTGGGTCTGGATCCGGGCTGCGGGCAGAGGGGGTGAGCGCTGAGCAGGGAGCTGGGGGACGGGGGCACGGGTCAGGGGGATGGGACTGCACGTGTCAGACTCCCCACAGGCAGTCCGGGGCCACCACGCCCTGGTCCACGGAGAGCCGCAGGCGGGGCGGGGGGAGCCAGGCCAGCCCCCGGCTTTGGGGGTGCGCACCACGAGGCTGAGCGGTGATCCCCAGCTTCGGGCTGGACACCAGAATGCTTACAGGGCGATGGCGATGTTGGGGGGACAGTCCCAGAGCATTCTGGGGAAAAGGCGTGACCTGGAGCTGGGAAGGGGACGGCCAGGAGCACACAGTGGGGCGGCCAGGGGCACACAGTGGGACGGCCAGGAGCACATAGTGGGACGGCCAGGAGCACACATTGGGGCGGCCAGGAGCACACAGTGAGATGGCACCAGTGGAGCACAGAGTGGGGCGGGCAGGAGCACATATTGGGGCGGCCAGGAGCACACAGTGAGATGGCACCAGTGGAGCACACAGTGGGACAGCCAGGAGCACACAGCCAGGAGCACACAGTGGGATGGCCAGGAGCACACAGTGGGGCGGCCAGGAGCACACAGTGGGGCAACCAGGAGCACACAGTGTGATGGCCAGGAGCACACAGTGGGGCAGCCAGGAGCACACAGTGAGATGGCACCAGTGGAGCACACAGTGAGGCAGCCAGGAGCACACAGTGGGACGGCCAGGAGCACACAGCCAGGAGCACACAGTGGGATGGCCAGGAGCACACAGTGGGGCGGCCAGGAGCACACAGTGGGGCAACCAGGAGCACACAGTGTGATGGCCAGGAGCACACAGTGGGGCAGCCAGGAGCACACAGTGAGATGGCACCAGTGGAGCACACAGTGAGGCAGCCAGGAGCACACAGTGGGACGGCCAGGAGCACACAGTGGGATGGCCAGGAGCACACAGTGGGAATCACAGGAACACACAGTGGGGCGGCCAGGATCACACAGTGGGGGGGCCAGGAGCACACAGTGGGGTAACCAGGAGCACACAGTGGGATGGCCAGGAGCACCCAGTGGGGCAGCCAGGAGCACACAGTGGGGCAGCCAGGAGCACACAGAGGGGCAACCAGGAGCACACAGTGGGGCAACCAGGAGCGCACAATGGGATGGTCAGGAGCACACAGTGGGACAGCCAGGAGCACACAGTAGGGCGGCCAGGAGCACACAGTGGGATGGCACCAGTGGAGCACAGAGTGGGAATGACAGGAGCACACAGTGGGACAGCCTAGGAGCCCATAGGTGGGCAGCCAGGAGCACACAGCCAGGAGCACACAGTGGGATGGCCAGGAGCACACAGTGGGACGGCCAGGAGCACACAGTGGGGCAGCTAGGAGCACACAGTGGGGCAACCAGGAGCACACAGTGGGGCAACCAGGAGCGCACAATGGGATGGTCAGGAGCACACAGTGGGACAGCCAGGAGCACACAGTAGGGCGGCCAGGAGCACACAGTGGGATGGCACCAGTGGAGCACAGAGTGGGAATGACAGGAGCACACAGCCAGGAGCACACAGTGGGATGGCCAGGAGCACACAGTGGGACAGCCAGGAGCACACAGTGGGATGGCACCAGTGGAGCACAGAGTGGGAATGACAGGAGCACACAGTGGGACAGCCTAGGTGGACATAGGTGGGCAGCCAGGATGCTACGGGGACCGGAGGAAGCCATGGCTCTGCCCTGAGCGACACTGGACCATCAGGGTGGGGGTTCCTCTGGGGGGCCCCCCGCCCAGGCCTCCTCCCAGGGGAACGGCCCCTCCCCCCACTCAGAGAGCAGCAGACGGGGCTGCCCCAGGCCCTCTGGGCCCCTGTCCGTCCTTCTCCGAGGGAGACCCTGCCCTGTGCGGGTCCTGCCTGCCACCCTCCAGCTGGGAGGGGCCCGGGGACTGCCCCCCTGCTGCCGTGCCCGCCAGGCCCCCTTCGGGCCCCGACTCCGGCTCCTCCCTCTTCCCCTGTTCTGGGGAGTCTCTCCTCCCCTGAGCTCAGGTGGGGGGCAGAGAGGGGATGAGGGGTGCCATGGGTGTGGCTCCTTATTCAGGACCCTGGCCCCGGCTGGGACTGTGGCTGGGCCCTGCCTTGCAGTTGTGGGAAGAGGGGCCTAAGGAGGTGGGGCCTGGGCCTAGGGAGGCGGGGCCTGGGCCTAATAAGGAGGCGGGGCCTGGGCCTGAGGAGGCGGGGCCTTAGGAGGCAGGGCCTGGGCCTAAGGAGGTGGGGGCCTAGGCCTATTAAGGAGGCGTGGCCTGGGCCTAAGGAGGCGGAGCCTGGGCCTGAGGAGGCAGGGTCTGGGCCTATTAAGGAGGTGGGGCCTGGGCCTAGGAGGCGGGGCCTGGGCCTAGGAGGCGGGGCCTGGACCCAAGAAGGTGGGGCCTGGGCCTAATAAGGAGGCGGGGCCTGGGTCTAATAAGGAGGTGGGGCCTGGGCCTAATAAGGAGGCGGGGCCTGGACCTAAGGAGGTGGGGCCTGGGTCTAATAAGGAGGTGAGGCCTGGGCCTAAGGAGGCGGGGCCTGGGCCTGAGGAGGCAGGGCCTGGGCCTAGGAGGCGGGGCCTGGGCCTGAGGAGGTGGGGCCTGGGCCTAATAAGGAGGTGGGGCCTGGGCCTAAGGAGGCGGGGCCTGGACCTAAGGAGGTGGGGCCTGGGTCTAATAAGGAGGTGGGGCCTGGGCCTAAGGAGGTGGGGCCTGGGCCTGAGGAGGCAGGGCCTGGGCCTAGGAGGCGGGGCCTGACCCTAAGGAGGTGGGGCCTGACCCTAAGGAGGCGGAGCCTGGGCCTAATAAGGAGGCAGAACCTGGGCCTGAGGAGGCAGGGCCTGGGCCTATTAAGGAGGTGGGGCCTGGGCCTAGGAGGCGGGGCCTGGGCCTAATAAGGAGGCGGAGCCTGGGCCTAGGAGGCGGGGCCTGGGCCTAATAAGGAGGCAGGGCCTGGGCCTATTAAGGAGGCGGGGCCTAGGCCTGAGGAAGCAGGGCCAGGGCCTAATAAGGAGGCAGAGCCTGGGCCTGCGGAGGCGGGGCCTGGGCCTGAGGAGGTGGGGCCAGGGCCTAATAAGAGGGCGGAGCCTGGGCCTAATAAGGAGGCGGGGCCTGGGCCTATTAAGGAGGCGGGGCCTGGGCCTGAGGAGGCGGGGCCAGGGCAGAGGCCTGAGGGGAAGCCTTGCAGGAACACAGAGACATGGAGGGAAGCACAAAAATGAACAAGACAGAGACGTTCCCTCCTGACTTCACGCCTGCGCTGGGGTCACTCCCAGGCCGGGTATACCATGTACACGGTATGCTTAAACCCACGTGTGTCCCTAGAGTCCGTTTCCTGGGGCCTGGGGAGCCGGGAAAGCAGAGTGCAGGGGGGTGCTTGCCAGCCGGGCGCCTGGAACCGCTGTCTTTTTACCCGCCCGCCGACACGGACACCCGCTCACTGCTCTTCCCCTCACCTTCCACCATCTGGGCCGCCTTCCTCTTGTCTTCAGATCTCGCCTGCAACACGGACGATAATCACACGTTTTTGGATGTCGCAGGAGGCAGGGGCAGGCAGGGGAAAGTGCCTTTGGCCGTGACCCTGGCCCCGGGAGGGGTGGGGGGTGGGGACAGCGAGCAGACACTGACCCCTGGCGCTAACGCGTATGCCTCACAGGCGGCACTCAGCCCCCGGATGGAGGTGGGGTCCCGCCAGTGACGGGGCTGGGACACAGACAAAGAGGGGCCGGCGCCAAAACCGGTGTGGCTCAGTGGATAGAGCGTCGGCCTGCGGACTGAAGGGTCCCGGGTTCGATTCTGGTCAAGGGCGTGTGCCTTGGTTGCGGGCACATCCCCGGTGGGGAGTGTGCAGGAGGCGGCTGGTCGATGTTTCTCTCTCAACATTTCTAGCTCTCTATCCCTCTTCCTTCCTCTCTGTGGAAAATCAATAAAATATATATATTTAAAAAAAAAAAAAAAAAAGAACCACCGGGATCTAAAAGATAACGGAAAAGGTGGTCTTTGGGCCTAAATAGCTCCTCTGGCTCCGATGTCCAACAAGGACATGGATCCCAGGAATCCCTTCTCTCCCGCCCAGCCCAGCACAGCCCCGGGAAGAGCCCACGCCTGCAGGGCTGGGCATGGCCACCAGATGGCGCTCAAGTTCTCAGACATCCAAGTGCTGGGCAGCCTCATTTCATTCCTGGGCAAATGGGGGCCCCTCTGCCCCGGGGGGGGGGGGGCTCCCAGCAATGACCCTGGGCGATGCCAGGAGGCCGAGAGGTGGCCTTGCACCCCCTCCCCATGCTGCGGGAGCTGGGATTCCAGGGGGATTTGGGAATGAGAGGCCTCACGGGCGCCCCCTGCTGGCGGGACCTGCCCCTTCGTCACGGCGGGGAGGGCGGTACTTGCGTTCTGGATCTGCATGCGGAGCTGGCGGTTGCTGAGCCTCAGGGACCGGGCGATGCTCTGCAGGTAGTAGATGAGCATGCTGGGAGGGAAGAGAGATGCCAGGGTTCAGGGTTCGAGGGATCAGGGATCAGGGCTCGGGGCTCAGAGCTCGGAGGTCAGAGCTCAGGTGGTATCAGGGCTGGGGCGGGGGGTGGGGAGGAGAGGGAGATCAGGGCTCCAGGCTCAGAGCTTGGGTGCACCCCCGCCCCGCTCCGCTGGGGTCCCAGCCAGGGGTCCCCGCCCCTTGCCCAGGGCTGAGCAGTCGCCGTGGGCACCGAGGCCCCAGGAGCCCGGGCCGGGCGCTGCCCTCTCCTGTGGCCTTGCTCTTCCCAGCAGCCTCCGCTGCACGGGCTGCAGCGCGGATGGAGCGGATCCAGCGGGCCGGCTGGGGGGCTGCAGAGCGGGCAGGAGCCCAGTGCGCGGGAGGTCCCTCCTGCAGCCGCTGACCTCGGGGGCAGGACGCCACAGGCCGCGGGGCCGCCCCCCTCGCCCAGGCCCGGCTCGGGCCCTCGGCCGGCCGGCGGGGACGGGCACAGATGCCCCGTGTGCGGGGCACTGCGGGGCGGGGCACTCACAAGAGCAGCAGCACGGCGGGCAGGATCACCACGGGGCTGCTCACGTAGCCCACCACCGCGCCGCACCAGGCCGGCAGGTCGGCCACTGTCTCGGCCACCACGTCGTAGATCTTCTCCTGCCCGCTGGGGGGCGGGGGGGGGGAGGGGGACAGAGAGGGCGGGCGTCAAGGTCAGCGAGGAAGCCCAGAGGACGCCAGCCTCTTCTGGGGGGACAGGGGGTCCCCGGGAGGAGCCCCAGGCACTGCGCAGCGGGAGGTGGGTCTGTAGTCAGAGTGTGTCGGTGTGAGTGTGCATGTGGGTGTGTGCAAGTGTGAATGAGTGTGCGTGTGTGTGCGTGTGCGTGCGTGTGCAAGTGTGTGCATGTGCAAGTGTGAGTGTGTGCATGTGCAAGTGTGTGAGTGTGCGTGTGCAAGTGTGATCGAGAGTGTGCAAGTGTGTGTGAGAGTGTGCGTGTGAGAGTGTGTGTGCAAGTGTGAGTGCGAGTGTGCAAGTTTGTGAGAGAGTGTGCAAGTGTGTGTGCGCGTGAGTGTGTGCGTGTGTGTGCATGTGCAAGTGTGTGAGTGTGCGTGTGCAAGTGTGATCGAGAGTGTGCAAGTGTGTGTGAGTGTGCGTGTGAGAGTGTGCGTGTGCAAGTGTGAGTGAGTGTGCAAGTGTGTGAGAGTGTGCGTGTGCAAGTGTGAGCTAGAAAGTGCAAGTGTGAGTATGCGAGTGAGAGCGAGAGTGTGTGTGCACGTGTGCGAGTGTGCAAGTGTGTGTGTGTGTAGGAGTGTGAGTGTGCATGTGAGTGTATGGGTGTGAGTGTGAATAGTGTACACAAACCCAGGCCCTAAATGCTCCACAGATGCTATCGAAATGGACTGGTAGCCCCGGCCTGTCCGGCTCAGTGGTTAGAGTGGCGGCCCCGGACTGACGGCTCCCGGGCCGTTCCGGTCAGGGGCACGGGCCTCGGCGGCAGGCTCCATCCCCGCCGTGGTGGGCGGGTGCCGGAGGCAGTGTCGCCGTGTCTCTCTCCCATCGATGTTTCCCTCTCTGCCTCTCCCCGCCCTCCGCGCTCGCTGAAAGTCCATGGGACTGTCCTCAGATGGGGATGGACAGCGACAAAGACAGAGCTCGCCCGCGGGGAGGGGAGCGGCACGCCCTGACGGGATACGGTGGAGCGGGGGTGGGAGGACTCTCGGGGACACTGAGTCTGGGGGGGCCTGGCCGGCGGGGGGCTCTCTGGAGCACCGAGCACCCTGCTGCCCTCTGGGTGCCGGCCGGGCCTCTCCTTAGGGAGCGGGGGGGGGGGGGGGGCAGCAGGGCGGCGCCCGGAGGACAGGGCCCGCCTCTCAGCGCCCACGGAGGAGGAGGAGGAGGAAGAGGGGGAGGGGGAGGAGGGGGAGAAGGAGGAGGAGGAGGAGGGGGAGGAAGAGGCGGAGGAGGAGGAGGGGAGGAGGGGGAGGGGGAGGAGGAGGACAGGGCCCACCTCACAGCGCCCACGGAGGGGGAGGAGGAGGAGGAGGAGGAAGAGGCGGAGGAGGAGGAGGGGGAGGAGGGGGAAGAGGAGGAGGAGGGGAAGGAGGGGGAAGAGGAGGAGGGGGAGGAGGGGGAGGAGGAGGAAAAGGAGGAGGAGGGGGAGGAGGAGGAGGAGGAGGAGGGGGAAGAGGAGGAGGGGGAGGAGGGGGAGGAGGAGGAAAAGGAGGAGGAGGGGGAGGAGGAGGAAAAGGAGGAGGAGGGGGAGGAGGGGAGGGGGAGGAGGAGGAGGAGGAGGGGGAGCCGGAGAAGGAGGAGGAGGGGGAGGAGGAGGAGGAGGAGGAGGAGGAGGAGGAGGAGGAGGAGAGGAGGAGGGGGAGCCGGAGAAGGAGGAGGAGGGGGAGGAGGAGGGGGAGAAGGAGGAGGAGGGGGAGGAGGAGGGGAGGAGGAGGAGGAGGAGGAGGGGGAGGGGAGGAGGGGGAAGAGGAGGAGGAGGAGGGGGAGGAGGAGGAGGAGGAGGAGGGGGAGGGGGAGGAGGGGGAAGAGGAGGAGGAGGAGGGGGAGGAGGAGGACAGGGGCGGCTGTCGGGGAGGGGGTGAGCGCTCACCTGAAGGGCCCGCAGTGCAGGGACGGCCGGTAGCGTGCGATGGCGAACACGGTGGGCAGCATGCACAGGAACAGCATGAACAGCAGCATGGCCAGGTAGAAGTTGTTGGACCTGCAGGCCCACCGCGGGTCACGTGCGGCCACGGAACCACGGCCACACGCCCAGGGACAGACACGGAACCACAGCCACACGCCCAGGGACAGACACGGAACCACAGCCACACGCCCCACGCCCAGGGACGGACACAGAACCACAGCCACACGCCCAGGGACAGACACGGAACCACGGCCACACGCCCAGGGATGGACACGGAACCACGGCCACACGCCCAGGGACAGACACGGAACCACGGCCACACGCCCAGGGACAGACACGGAACCACGGCCACACGCCCAGGGACGGACACGGAACCACGGCCACACGCCCAGGGACAGACACAGAACCACGGCCACACGCCCAGGGACAGACACGGAACCACGGCCACACACCCAGGGACAGACACAGAACCACGGCCACACGCCCAGGGACAGACACAGAACCACGGCCACAAGCCCAGGGACAGACACGGAACCACAGCCACACGCCCAGGGACAGACACAGAACCACGGCCACAAGCCCAGGGACAGACACATAACCACAGCCACACGCCCAGGGACAGACACAGAACCACAGCCACACGCCCAGGGACAGACACAGAACCACAGCCACACGCCCAGGGACAGACACAGAACCACGGCCACAGGCCCAGGGACAGACACGGAACCACAGCCACACGCCCAGGGACCCAGGGACGGACACGGAACCATGGCCACATGCCCAGGGATAGACACAGAACCACGGCCACAAGCCCAGGGACCCAGGGACGGACACGGAACCACAGCCACATGCCCAGGGACCCAGGGACGGACATGGAACCACGGCCACACGCCCAGGGACCCAGGGATGGACACGGAACCACAGCCACACGCCCAGGGATGAGCAGGGAACCACAGCCACACGCCCAGGGACCCAGGGACGGACACGGAACCACAGCCACACGCCCAGGGACCCAGGGACGGACACGGAACCACGGCCACACGCCCAGGGACCCAGGGACGGACACAGAACCACAGCCACACGCCCAGGGATGGACACGGAACCACAGCCACACGCCCAGGGATGGGCAGGGAACCACAGCCACACGCCCAGGGACCCAGGGACAGACACGGAACCACAGCCACACGCCCAGGGATGGACACGGAACCACAGCCGCATGCCCAGGGATGGACACAGAACCACAGCCACACGCCCAGGGATGTGGTCAGACACAGAACCACAAAGGACACAGAACCCACAGTCTGACTCTGCCAACAAAACACCATCTGCCCCCTCCCGCTCCCCCACTGCCCGGGGAGGGGTATCAGGGGTCACAGGAGCTTAGCAAACTGGGGACTTCCTTCCTGGGTCACCCGGCCCAGCCTGGCCCCCCTCAAACCGAGACAGGCCAGCCCAGGGCCCTCAGCTACTGAGCACAACCCAGGGACCATGTCAGACTCCCGTCCCACCCTCAGGGCTGTGGCCTCAAAACACCCTGGCGTTCGGTCTGCGAACATCATCCAAACGGGGTGTGTATGAAAGCCTCTTCCCACTGGTGATTAAACTCCAGCAAAAGTTCTTAAACCCTGGCCGGTGCGGCTCCGTGGATAGAGCGCCGGCCTTTGGACTGGAAGGTCCCGGGTTTGATTCCGGTCAAGGGCATGGACTTTGGTTGCAGGATCCTCCCAGCCCAGGCCCTGGTCAGGGCACGTGCAGGAGGCAACCCATCGATGTGTCTCTCTCCCCCATCGATGTGTCTCTCTCCCCCATCGATGTTTCTCTCTGTCTCTCCCTCTCTTTCACTCCCTCTGAAAATAACTGGGAAAATATATTCGGGGGGAGTATTTTAAAAAGTTTATAAAAATGTGTCATACCCTGACCAGTTTGGCTCAGTGGATAGACTGTTGGCCTGAGGATTGAAGGGTCCCGGGGTTCGATTCCGGTCAAGGGCTTGTATCTTGGTTGCGGGCACATCCCCAGTAGGGGATGTGTAGGAGGCAGCTGATCAATGTTTCTCTCTCATCGACGTTTCTAACTATCTCCCTTCCTCTCTATAAAAAAAAAATCAATAAAATATACTTTGAAAATAATAATAATAATAATAAAATAAAAGTGTGTCGGTCTGAAACCAGTTTGGCTCAGTGGACAGAGCATCAGCCTGCAGACTGAAGGGTCCCAGGTTCGATTCCGGTCAAGGCATGTACCTTGGTTGCGGGCACATTCCCAGGTTGGGGTGTGCAAGAGGCAGCTGATTGATGTTTCTCTCTCATTCATGTTTCTAACTCTATCCCTCTCTCTTCCTTCCTCTCTGTAAAAAGTCAATAATATACAATATATACATATTTTTTTTTAATATATTTTATTGATTTTGTACAGAGAGGAAGGGAGAGAGATTGGAAACATCGATGAGAGAGAGTCATTGATCAGCTGCCTCTTGCACACCCCCTTCTGGGGATGTGCCACAACCAAGGTACATGCCCTTGACCGGAATCAAACCCGGGACCCTCCAGTCCCAAGCCGACGCTCTATCCATTGAGCCACACCGGTCTCGGCTATATATTGATATATATATATATATTTTTTTTAATGTGTCGGGAGCTCTCGGGGAGTGATGGTGAATTCCAGGCTGGGTCCCGGAAGGCTTGGGGAGGGAATTAACCGGGTCAGGCTGGTGGCGGGGGCGGGAGGGTGTGTGTGTGTGCGCCCTGGCCGCAGGGGACCTGGATGGGCTCTCTGCACCCCACAGGCCGGGGTGCCACCCACCTGGACGCCCGGAACACCTGCTGGTGAGGGCACGTTGCAGGTGAGCACGGCCCAGCTCCGCAGGTACATGATCCCGACCAGCTTGAGGACGTTGAAGGCGGGCAGGCAGGGCGAGAAGAAGGAGCCCATCCTGGAACCGGGGAGAGGCCGTGAGCACGTGGCCTCGTCTGCCGTGGTCCGGCCAACGCCACGCTCGGGGAACCGGGGGGAGACCCCTGAGATCGGAGGCCCCAGGCCCCGCCCCCATCTCCTGGAGGTGAGCAGTGGCCCTGCGCCCCAGACCCTCCGCGCCCCTCGCCTCACACCGGTGTGGCTCGGCGGCTGAGCGTCGACCTACGAACTAGGAGGTCAGGGGTTCGATTCCCGGTCAAGAGCACATGCCCGGATGGTGGGCTCCATCCCCAGTGTGGGGCATGCAGGAGGCAACCGATCCATGGTTCTCTCTCATCATTGATGTCTCTCTCTCTCTCTCTCTCTCTCTCTCTCTCTGAAATCAACAACAACAAAAAATCCTATATAATAAAAGCCTAATATGCAAATCGGCAAAATGGGGGGACTACCAGTGGAAGGATGGGTTGCTAAGATGCACACTGGCCACCAGGGGGCAGACGCTCAACACAGGAGCTGCCCCCAGCCTGCAGGCCCTAGTCCAGCCAAGGCAG
The DNA here is from genome assembly GCF_964339955.1 of Pipistrellus hanaki. NCBI lineage: Eukaryota > Metazoa > Chordata > Mammalia > Chiroptera > Vespertilionidae > Pipistrellus > Pipistrellus hanaki. The sequence continues at coordinate 28,054 of NW_028182251.1, read as the reverse complement.
GTGCCAGCAGGGACCCTCCCCCTTTCCCCCCCAAATCGCCCCACTGGTCACCCCACAGATTGGCCCAGATCGCCAGCCAGCCCTAGGAACCCTACCCATGCATGAATTTTGTCCATCAGCCTCTAGTCTATACATGTAAAAGCCCAGCGACCATTCTGGCGGAAGGACCAGAATGACCAGTCAGCCAGTTGCTAGGACGTGCGCTGACCACCAGGGGGCGGACACTCAATGCAGGAGCTGCCCCCCTCCCTTCCCCCAAATGGTCAGTGGGCTCCCACAGCGGGCTGATTCGCACAGGCCACGCCCCCCCCAACAGTGCACAAATCCATGCACCAGGCCTCTAGTACCGTGTTTCCCCGAAAATAAGACATCCTCCGAAAATAAGACCTACTTACAGGTTTCCTTCTGAGTGGAATAGAAGGCATCCCCCTGAAAATAAGACCCCCCCCCCCACACCAGGCTAACCATGAGAGATTCGGTCCACTGATTCTGAAAGAAATGGAGTCACAAGAAGAAATTCACCAGGAAATTCAGGAATTGGATTGCTAGGATGATGTTCCAGAAGATGATGACATGATTGTCATTGAATAAAGGAGTACATTCTTGATGCTGTAGGATTCGCAGTGTGTCTGGTTTGTGTTGACAACGACCGTACTGCTGTGCCGTATACAGGTAATAAATTTCCTTTATGTTCATTTAACAATAAGTGTGTACCGTATTCTTCTTCATGGAAAAATAAGACATCCCCTGAACATAAGACCTAGCGCATCTTTGGGAGCAAAAATGAATAGAAGAAACTGTCTTATTTTCCGGGGAAACAGGGTACATATATTCTTAGAAAGCAGCAGCTGAGCCAAAAACCGGTATGGCTCAGTGGATAGAGCGTCGGCCTGTGGACTGAAAGGTCCCAGGTTCGATTCTGGTTAAGGGTATCTACCTTGGTTGCGGGCACATCCCCAGTAGGAAGTGTGCAAGAGGCAGCTGATCGGTGATTCTCTCTCATCGATGTTTCTAACTCTCTATCCCTCTCTCTTCCTCTCTGTAAAAAATTAATTAAAAGATTATATATATATATATACATATATATATATATATATATATATATATATATATATATATATATACTTTTTATTGATATTAAAGAAAGAGCCAGGACCAGTTTGGCTCAGTGGATAGAGCGCCGGCCTGAGACTAAAAGGTCCCGGGTTCGATTCCGGTCAAGGGCATGTACCTTGGTTGCGGGCACATCCTCAGGAGGGGGTGTGCAGGAGGCAGCTGGTCGATGATTCTCTCTCATCGATGTTTCTAACTCTCTATCCCTCTCTCTTCCTCTCTGTGAAAAATCAATAAAAATATTTTAAGAAAGAAAGAAAGAAAGAAAGAAAGAAAGAAAGAAAGAAAGAAAGAAAGCAGCAGCTGAGAGCCGCACGCACCAGATCATCCCCTGGTTGTAGATCAGATGCAGCACGTTCTCGGCGATCTTGAACTCGCCATATTCAGGCTGCGGAGATAACGGGCTTCTGTGAACCACGCCCCCCTCCGGCAGGAAGCGGCTCCCACAGAGAGATAGCTCTGCTCTCCGGAGGCTCGGCCCTGCACCTGTCCCCCTCCCCGGCCTCAGGCCTCCCCTCTGGGCCGCCCTGGCTCCAGGCCACGCCGGGAGGACCGGTCCAGCCCCTCCCCACGCCCCCCTGGGGGCCGCCTCTCCTCCTCACAAACTTGCGCTCCAGGTCCCAGCACCAGTAGTCGCTGAGGTAGCGGACGAAGAGGCCGCGGAGGAGGTCGATGAGCAGCACGCTGGCCACGGTGAAGAGCATGTCGATGATGGACAGCTTGAGCATCTCCTGGGAGCGCAGGGAGGGGGGCGGGGAGGGGGAGGTCAGGGAGCGCGGTGTCCGGGGCACCCCGCCGGCCCTGCCGCCCCGCCCTCCCTCCCTCCCCGAGGCTGCAGGACCGGGCCTCCGGTCCACCCGGCCCGCGTGGGCTCAGCACGGTCCACGGGGACCTGGACGTCCCAGGCCAGCGGGACAGGGCCACGCGGGGGTCTGAGCGCAGGAGCCCACCGCTCGGGCCCTGACTGGCTCTCAGGGGCAGAGGCTCTGCAGGCAGTTAGTGTGTGGGGCCGGGCGGGGCAAGGGGGCGGGGCACAGGGGCCAGGGCACAGAAGGCAGGGCACAGGGGTGGGCAGGGCACAGGGGTGGGTGGGGTATTGGGGTGGGTGGAGCACAGGGGTGGGGCACAGGGATCAAGATACAGTGGTGGGCGGGGCACAGTGATGGGCGGGGCACAGGGGTGGGTGGGGCACAGGGGCAGGGGACAGGGGTGGGTGGGGCACAGAAGGCAGGGCACAGGGGGCAGGGTACAGTGATGGGCGAGGCACAGTGGTGGGCGGGGCACAGGGGCCAGGGCACAGGGGGCAGGATACAGGGGTGGGTGGGGCACAGGGGTGGGTGGGGCACAGGGGTGGGTGGGGCACAGGGGTGGGTGGGGCTCAGGGGTGGGTGGGGCACAGGGGTTGGCGGGGCACAGGGGGTGGGGCACAGTGGTGGATGGGGCACAGGGGGCAGGGCACAGGGGGTGGGGCACAGTGGTGGATGGGGCACAGGGGCAGGGCACAGGAGTGGGTGGGGCACAGAGGTGGGCGGGAAGGGCACAGGGGGCGGGGCACAGTGGTGGGCGGGGCACATGGGGTGGGTGGGGCACATGGGTGGGCGGGGCACATGGGTGGGACACAGGGGGCAGGGTACAGGGGCGGGCGGGGGCACAGGGGTGAGTGGGGCACTGGGGTGGGCGGGCACAGGGGGCGGGGCACAGGGGTGGGTGGGGCACGGGGGCGGGGCACAGGGTGGGTAGGGCACAGGTGGGTGGGACACGGGGTGGGCGGGGCACAGGAGGCCGCTCATGGGTGGGCGGAGCATAGAGGTGGAGCAGTGCCTGGCAGGGCCTGCACGCTCCGTGCCTCAGTTTCCTCCTCGGCACCCACAGGAGGGTGACCACAGGAGCTGAGGAGGGCAAGCCCTCGGAACAGGGCCCCCGCGCACAGGCCACGCCGCACGGGTCTGATTTCCTCATCAGTATTCTCTGGTTGATTTCAGAGAGGAAGCGGGAGAGAGGGAGGGAGGGAGAGAGGGAGGGAGGGAGGGAGGGAGAGAGGGAGGGAGGGAGGGAGAGAGAATCACGGACTGACGGGCCGCCTCCCGCACGCCCTCCACCGTGGGCTGGAGCCCGGCCACCTAGGCAGGTGCGTGGCCTGGCCGGGAATCGAACCCGGGACCCTCCAGTCCACAGGCCGAGCTCTATCCGCTGAGCCACGCCGGCCGGGGCTCCCCGAGGCAGGGTGAGACCGAAGGCCCTGCGCGGAGCCTCCCTTTTCTCTCCTGTGAGACGGGTGCTGGCACCAGAGCTGCGGTGGGTGCGAGGGCCCGGGGCCCGGGGGACGCACCTGCCCCACGTAGGTCTCCCAGCACTGGTCCTGCAGGCTCGGGGGGCTGGCCGTCCCGTTGGCCGCCGGGGGCGCGGGGGCGGGCGTGGGGGCCCAGGAGCCGTTCCTCCCGAGCGCCGGCCACGTCTCCCCCGCCGGGGGCCCCGGGCCAGTGAGTCCCGTTCCCGCTGTGGCTGCTTCCTGCGGGGACGGGGACGGGACGGGGACGGGACGGGACGGGGACGGGGACGGGACGGGGACGGGGACGGGGACGGGGACGGGGACGGGGACGGGACGGGGAGGGGACGGGACGGGGAGGGGGACGGGGACGGGGACGGGACGGGGACGGACGGGGAGGGGACGGGACGGGGACGGGACGGGGACGGGGACGGGGAGGGACGGACGGGGACGGGACGGGGACGGGACGGGGAGGGGACGGGACGGGGACGGGGACGGGGAGGGGACGGGACGGGGACGGGACGGGGACGGGACGGGGACGGGACGGGCGGGGACGGGGAGGGGACGGGACGGGACGGGGGGACGGGGACGGGACGGGGAAGGGGACGGGGAAGGGGACGGGACGGGGACGGGACGGGGACGGGACGGGGAGGGGACGGGACGGGGACGGGACGGGGACGGGACGGGACGGGGACGGGACGGGGACGGGACGGGGAGGGGACGGGACGGGGACGGGACGGGGACGGGGACGGGACGGGGACGGGGACGGGGAGGGGAGCGGACGGGGACGGGACGGGGACGGGACGGGACGGGGACGGGACGGGGACGGGACGGGGACGGGACGGGGAGGGGACGGGAGGGGACGGGACGGGGACGGGGAGGGGACGGGACGGGGAGGGGACGGGGAGGGGACGGGGACGGGGACGGGGACGGGACGGGGACGGGGACGGGGACGGGGACGGGGACGGGACGGGGACGGGGACGGGGACGGGGATGGGGAGGGGACGGGGACGGGGACGGGGACGGGGAGGGGACGGGGACGGGGAGGGGACGGGACGGGGACGGGGACGGGGACGGGGACGGGGACGGGGACGGGACGGGGACGGGGACGGGGACGGGACGGGGACGGGGAGGGGACGGGACGGGGAGGGGACGGGGACGGGGACGGGGACGGGGACGGGGACAGGGACGGGGACGGGACGGGACGGGGACGGGGACGGGACGGGGACGGGGACGGGACGGCGACGGGAGGGGAGGGGCAGGAAGGGAATGGGCATCCACACGTCTGTGAGAAGCCCTCCTCATGGCATGGCTCAGGGGCCAGCTCTTCTGTCCTCCCATCCTTCTGTCCCTGTCTCTGCCTCTCTGTCCCTGTCCCTCTGTCCCCATCCCTCTGTACCTCTGTCCTTCTGTCCCCATCTCTGTCCCTCTGTCCCTGTCCCTCTGTCCTCCTGTCCCTCTGTCCCCTTCCCTCTGTCTCTCTGTCCTTCTGTCCCCATCTCTGTCTCTCTGTCCCTGTCCCTCTGTCCTCCTGTCCCTCTGTACCCCTGTCCTTCTGTCCCCGTCTCTGTCTCTCTGTCCCTGTCCCTCTGTCCCCCTGTCCCTCTGTCCCATCCCTCTATACCTCTGTCCTTCTGTCCCCATCTCTGTCCCTCTGTCCCTGTCCCTCTGTCCCCCTGTCCCTCTGTCCCAATCCCTCTATACCTCTGTCCTTCTGTCCCCATCTCTGTCTCTCTGTCCCTGTCCCTCTGTCCCCCTGTCCCTCTGTCCCAATTCCTCTATACCTCTGTCCTTCTGTCCCTGCCTCTGTCTCTCTGTCCCTGTCCCTCTGTCCTCCTGTCCCTCTGTCCCAATCCCTCTATACCTCTGTCCTTCTGTCCCCATGTCCCTCTGTCCCTGTCCCTCTGTCCCCCTGTCCCTCTGTCCCAATCCCTCTATATCTCTGTCCTTCTGTCCCCGTCTCTGTCTCTCTGTTCTTGTCCCTCTGTCCTCCTGTCCCTCTGTCCCAATCCCTCTATACCTCTGTCCTTCTGTCCCCATCTCTGTCTCTCTGTCCCTGTCCCTCTGTCCTCCTGTCCTCTGTCCCTCTGTCCTTCTGTCCCCGTCTCTGTCTCTCTGTCCCTGTCCCTCTGTCCTCCTGTCCTCTGTACCTCTGTCCTTCTGTCCCTGTCTCTGTCTCTCTGTCCCCATCCCTCTGTCTTCCTGTCTCTCTGTCCCAGTCCCTCTGTCTGTCTCCCTGTCCCTCTGTCCCCCTCTCAGTCTCTCTGTCCCCATCCCTCTGTCCCCGTTTCTGTCTCTCTGTCCTCATCCCTCTGTCCTCCTAACTGTCTGTGTGTGTGTATTATCTATCTGCATATCTGTCTGTATCTAACTGTGTATCTGTGTGTGTCTGTGTCTATATGTCTGTATGTATATATGCATCTGTATGTACATCTGTGTGTCTGTGTGTATATCTATGTGTACATCTGTCTGTGTGTCTGTGTGTATATATGTGTCTGTGTGTACATCTGTGTATCTGTTTGTATATCTATGTGTATATCTGTCTGTGTACTGTGTGTATATATGTGTCTGTGTGTACATCTGTGTATCTGTTTGTATATCTATGTGTATATCTGTCTGTGTGTCTCTGTGTACATATGTGTCTGTGTGTACATCTGTGTATCTGTTTGTATATCTATGTGTATATCTGTCTATGTATCTGTGTGTATATATGTGTCTGTGCGTATGTATGAGTCTGTATGTACAGCTGTGTATCTGTGTGTATATCTATGTGCATATGTGTGTCTGTATGTGTCTGTGTGTATATTTGTGTGTCTCTGTGTATATATGTGTCTGTGTGTATATCTGTCTGTGTGTCTGTGTGTATATATGCGTCTGTATGTACATCTGTGTATCTGTGTATATCTATGTGTATATCTGTCTCTGTGTCTGTGTATATATATGTGTGTCTGTGTGTATATCTGTGTATATCCATCTGTGTGTCTCTGTGTGTGTATGTGTCTGTGTGTATATCTGTGTATCTGTGTGTATATCTGTGTATATCTGTCTGTGTGTCTCTGTGTGTGCTTGTGTCTGTGTGTATATCTGTGTATCTGTGTGTATATCTGTCTGTGTGTCTCTGTATGTGTATGTGTCTGTGTGTATATCTGTGTATCTGTGTGTATATCTGTGTATATCTGTCTGTGTGTCTCTGTGTGTGTTTTGTCTGTGTGTATATCTGTGTATCTGTGTGTATATCTGTGTATATCTGTCTGTGTGTGTCTGTGTGTGTTTGTGTCTGTGTGTATATCTGTGTATCTGTGTGTATATCTGTGTATATCTGTCTGTGTGTGTCTGTGTGTGTTTGTGTCTGTGTGTATATCTGTGTATCTGTGTGTATATCTGTGTATATCTGTCTGTGTGTCTCTGTGTGTGCTTGTGTCTGTGTGTATATCTGTGTATCTGTGTGTATATCTGTGTATATCTGTCTGTGTGTGTCTGTGTGTGTTTGTGTCTGTGTGTATATCTGTGTATCTGTGTGTATATCTGTGTATATCTGTCTGTGTGTGTCTGTGTGTGTTTGTGTCTGTGTGTATATCTGTGTATCTGTGTGTATATCTGTGTATATCTGTCTGTGTGTGTCTGTGTGTGTATGTGTCTGTGTGTATATCTGTGTATCTGTGCGTATATCTGTGTATATCTGTCTGTGTGTCTCTGTGTGTGTATGTGTCTGTGTGTATATCTGTGTATCTGTGTGTATATCTGTGTATATCTGTCTGTGTGTCTCTGTGTGTGTATGTGTCTGTGTGTATATCTGTGTATCTGTGTGTATATCTGTGTATATCTGTCTGTGTGTCTCTGTGTGTGTATGTGTCTGTGTGTATATCTGTGTATCTGTGTGTATATCTGTGTATATCTGTCTGTGTGTGTCTGTGTGTGTATGTGTCTGTGTGTATATCTGTGTATCTGTGCGTATATCTGTGTATATCTGTCTGTGTGTCTCTGTGTGTGCTTGTGTCCGTGTGTATATCTGTGTATCTGTGTGTATATCTGTCTGTGTGTCTCTGTGTGTGCTTGTGTCTGTGTGTATATCTGTGTATCTGTATGTATATCTGTCTGTGTATCTCTGTGTGTGCTTGTGTCTGTGTGTATATCTGTGTGTATATCTGTGTATATCTGTCTGTGTGTCTCTGTGTGTGCTTGTGTCTGTGTGTATATCTGTGTGTCCGTCCGTCTGTCCATGCATGGCATAGCTGAAGGCCGTGGGGGGCACTCACCTCGATGCTCATGCTGTTGACCTTGTCCAGGAGGGCGATGATGAGGCTGTAGAGGTTGCCCAGGTACAGCACCAGCACCCTGAGGGGCGAGGCCATGAGAGAGGGCACCCCAACACCCACGTCCCAGACCTCCCCGTGGGGGGCCATGCGGGAGGGGGGCTGGGGCAGTGCTGCCTTGCGGGGTCCCTCAGAGCCTTACCGGGGGGGAAAACACAGGGTGCCAGGGCCCCCCTCAGCCACCGGGGGCCGGGGGCCGCGGGGCAACCTTCCCCTGGGGGCGCCCCGTCCCCCCTGAGCCTCACACACAGGGGAGCCGAGGTCCGGCCGGCACTGCTCCAAGGTGAGAGTGGACCCTCCGTGCACCTGTCACTCGTCTGGTCTAAAACGGTTTTATTGGCCCCGGCTGGGGTGGCTCAGTGGATGGAGCCCAGCCAGCGACTCAAGGGTCCCGGGTTCGATTCCTGATCAGGGCATATGCCCGGGTTGCGGGCTCAATCTCTAGTGTGGGGCCTGCAGGACGCAGCCGATCAGTGATTCTCTCTCATCACTGATGTTTCTCTCTCTCTCCTTCTCCTTTCCTCACGGAGATCAATACAAGTGTTTGTGTGTGTGTTTTTTTTACACACACACACACACACACACACACACACATATATATATATATATATATATATATATATATAATAAAATATTATATATATATATGTATATATATATAATATTTTATTGATTTTTCACAGAGAGGAAGGGAGAAGGATTGAGAGTTAGAAACGTCGATGAGAGAGAAACATCAACCAGCTGCCCCCTGCACACCCCCCACCAGGGATGTGCCCGCAACCAAGGTACATGGCCTTGACTGGAATGGAACCTGGGACCTTTCAGTCTGCAAGCCGGTGCTCTGTCCACTGAGCCACACCGGTTTAGGCTCCCTCTATTTCTTCTCCCTCTTCTCTCCTTCTCTCCTCCCCGCTCCTTCTCCTTCTCTCTCTCTCTCTCTCTCTCTCTCTCTCCTCCCCACTTCTCCCTCCTCCTCCTCCCCTTCTCTCGCTTTACATCCTGCTCGTCTTGGATACATCACAGGGAAGCTCTGCTAAGTTCTTTTATTTTTAATATATTTTTGTATTGGCTTTAGAGAGGAAGGGAGAGGGAGAGAGAGAAACATCCATGAGGAGAGAGAATTATGGATCAGCTGCCTCCTGCACGCCCCTCACTGGGGATGGAGCCCGTAATCCGGGCATGAGGCCTGACCGGGAATCGAACCCGTGACCTACTGGTTCCTAGGTCAACACTAAACCGCGGAGCCACGCCGGCCGGCGGGCTGAGCTAAGTCTGGGGGACTGGGGGGGGGGGGGGCAGCCTTGGCTCAATGGACTGGGGTTCCCCCCGGGGGACACAGAGGGGGACTCACACCCGGCGCCGCCCGCAGGCACCCACCTAGCCAGCTGGAACCGCAGTGTGGTCCGCGGGTGGTACATCTCCAGGGCGGAGATGAGGTCGAAGGCCGAGGGCGCGATCATGGTCACCAGGGAGACCACCACGCTCACCTGCGGGGACGGAACACGTGTGGGCGAGGGCCCGGGCACCACTCCCCTCCCCTCCCCCCTCCCCTCCTGTCGCCGTCATCTGCCCTCAGCCCGGCCTGGGGCCAGGCGGCTTTTACCCCCTCTGCTAGTTAGCTTTTTTCCTATTCTTTTAAAATATATTTTTAGCCAAAACCTGTGTGGCTCAGTGGATAGAGCGTCGGCCTGCAGAGTGAAAGGTCCCAGGTTCGATTCCCGTCAAGGGCATGCACCTCGGTTGCGGGCGCATCCCCAGTGGGGGGTGTGCAAGAGGCGGCTGATCGATGACTCTCTCTCATTGATGTTTCCAACTCTTTATCCCTCTCCCTTCCTCTCCGTGAAAAATCAATAAAATATATTTTAAAATAGGCCGAAACCGGTTTGGCTCAGTGGATAGAGCATTGGCTTGGGAACTGAAGGATCCCGGGTTCGATTCCGGTCAGGGGCATGTACTTTGGTTGCGGGCACATCCCCAGTAGGGGGCGTGCAGGAGGCGGCTGATCGATGACTCTCTATCATCGATGTTTCTAATTCTCTATCTCTCTCCCTTCGTCTCTGTACAAAATCAATAAAATATATATTTTTAAAAAAAAAATATATATATATATATTTAAAAATAAATAAATAAATAAATAATATTTTTATTGATTTCAGAGACGAAGGGAGAGGGAGAGAGAGAAACATCCATGATGAGAGAGAATCATGGATCGGCTGCCTCCTGCACGCCCCACATTGGTATCGAGCTCGCAACCCAGGCGTGTGCCCTGAGCAGGAATCGAACCCGAAGGCCAGCACTCTACCCACTGAGCCACAGTGGCCAGGGCTGCTACTTAGCTTTTTGCAAAAGACCACAGGGAGGCGCCACGGCTTCGGCCGTCTGGAGACTGTGCTTACACTGACCCTTCCCCACCCCCACACACACACACATACTTCGGACTGGGGATGTGCCCGAAACCAAGGCGCATGCCCTTGACCGGATTCGAACCCGGGACCCTTCAGTCTGCAGGCCGATGCTCTGTCCACCGAGCCACACTGGTGAGGGCCATGAAGGTGTTTTATTGTTGTTAATCCTCACCTGAGGATATTTTCCTATTGATTTTTTAGAGAGATATGGAAGAGAGGAGAGACAGAGAGAGAAACATCGACGGAGAGAGACACCTGATGGGTTGCCTCCTGCACTTGCCCTGACCAGGAAGGGCCCAGGCCGGGGAGGAGCCTGCCACCGAGGTATGTGCCCTTGACCAGAATCGAACCCACCCGGTTCCCTTCGGTCCTTAGGCCGATGCTCTACCCACTGAGCAACACTGGCCGGGGCGCAAGGCAATTTTGAATGTTTTATATATATATATATATATATATATATATATATATATATATATATACACATATATATATATTATTGATTTTTAACAGAGAGAAAGGGAGAGAGATAGAGAGCTAGAAACGTCGATGAGAGAGAAACATCGACCAGCTGCCTCTTGCACACCCCCCACCGGGGATGTGCCCGCAACCAAGGTCCATGCCCCTGACCAGAATCGAACCTGGGACCTTTCAGTCCGCAGACCGACGCTCTACCACTGAGCCAGACCGGTTTCGGCAACAAGGCTGTTTTGAATGAACGTCTTCCTAACACAGACCCAGGAGACACTCGGCCCTGCCCACGGCCTGGCCCGGCTCCTGCTCTGGGACCAGCGGCATCTCCATGCCCCCGGGGAAGGCATGCCGGGAAGCAGGGGGTCGGGAGGGGCCACCCCGGTACCTCATTCTTCTCCCAGAGCGTCAGCTCCTTCTTGGACTGCTCCAGCCGCTGCGACCGCTCCACCACGAAGTAGATGAGATAGATGCTCCCGGCCAGCGACAGCAGCACCAGCACGTTGGCCAGGGCCCGCAGGCAGACGGTCACCGCCCTGCGCGGAGGAGGCGGCGGGCGTGAGCAGGTGCGTCTGTCTGTCTGTCCTCGGGGACCTGCCTTCTCCCGGGATGGCCCCACCTCCCAACGTGGCCCCCAGAACCTCGAGAAGAACCCCAGGTCCGAGACGTCACCCCGAAAGGCACGTCAACAAGAGTCTGGTACCCGGACGCCCTGGCTGGGGTGGCTCAGTGGATAGAGCATCGGCCTGCGGACCGAAGGGGTCCCAGGTTCGATGTCTGGCCAAGGGCGCAGGCCCAGGTGGTGGGCTCGATCCCCAGCAGGGGACACGGAGGAGGCAGCCGATCCATCTCCTCATGGATATTGCTATCTCTCTCCTCTCTGAATTCAATAAAAGCCTGTAATAGTAAAAGCTATAATATACTAATTAGACAGCCGAACAACCTTCTGAGATGTCCTTCTGGATGGCAGAGGTGGTTAGGGAGCGATCAGGCAGGCAGGCAAGCGATTAGGGGCAATCAGACAGGCCGGCAGTCATTAGGGGCGATCAGGCAGGCAAGCAGAATCGTTAGGGGCGATCAGGCAGGCAGGTCAGCAGTTAGGGGCGATCAGGCAGGCAGGCAAGCGATTAGGGGCAATCAGACAGGCCGGCAGTCATTAGGGGCGATCAGGCAGGCAAGCAGAATCGTTAGGGGCGATCAGGCAGGCAGGTCAGCAGTTAGGGGTGATCAGGCAGGCAGGCAAGCGATTAGGGGCAATCAGACAGGCCAGCAGTCACTAGGGGCAATCAGGCAAGCAGGCAAGTGGTTAGGAGCCAGCAGTCCCAGACTGCAAGAGGGTGCAGGCCGGCTGATGGACCCACCCCCCTGTGCAAAAATTTTGTGCACTGGGTCTCTCCTATATAATAAAGAGGTAATATGCAAATTGATGATCACTCCAACACACAAGTGGACATAAGATGGCTGCTACAAGATGGCTGGCAGGGGAGGGCATTTGTGGGTGATCAGGCCTGCAGGGGAGGACAGTTAGGGGTGACTAAGTGGGCAGGGGAGGGCAGTTAGGGGTGACTAGGCTGTCGGGGGAGGGCAGTTAGGGGTGGGCAGTTAGGGGTGGGGCAGGGGAGGGCAGTTAGGGGTGATAAGGCTGGAAGGGAGGGCAGTTAGGGGTGACTAGGCTGTCGGGGGAGGGCAGTTAGGAGTGATAGGGCTGGCAAGGGAGGGCAGTTAGGGGTGACTAGGCGGGCAGGGGAGGGCAGTTAGGGGCAATCGGGCCAGCAGGGGAGCTGTTAGGCGTCGATCAGGCCTGGGCACCTACAGGTTCTTGCTTTTCTTCTTTTCCTGTTCTTCCAGGATTGCCTCCTGCAGGGAGAGACCCATAAAGCGTCTTAACTGTAAACCTTGACATGTATTCCATGATCGGAAATGTTTTAGTGCAAGCATGTCACACTCACAGCCCATGGACTGCATGCAGCCCACAATGAATATTTTGTATGTAAAAAAACACTCTAATAAAAATGTCATAACTTTCAGAAACCAGTTTGGCTCAATGGATAGAGCGTCGGCCTACGGACTGAAAGGTCCCAGGTTCAATTCCAGTCAAGGGTATGTACCTTGGTTGCGGGCACATCCCTGGTGGGGGGTGTGCAGGAGGCAGCTGGTTGATGTTTCTCTCGCATCAATGTTTCGAACTCTCTATCCCTCTCCCTTCCTCTCTGTGAAAAATCAATAAAATATATATATATATATATATATATATATATATATATATATATATATATTTTTTTTTTTTTTTTTAAAGAGTCGTAACTTAATTTTTACAATATCCTATTAGGAGCTAGGAGCATAGTATTTAGGGGCAATCCTATCTAATAAAAAGGGATATGCAAATTGACCGTCACACCATAACACAAGATGGCTTCGACCACAGTAGAGGCTGAGTTCCCAAAGAGCCTTAATGAGCAATTAGCAGGGACCTAAGGCTGCATGGCACTGGGCCGGAGCAGGGGGCCACAGGCCATGCCCCCTGCCCTGGTGCCAGGCTGGAGAACCTCAGGCCACGTTATGCAAATGACCCAAAATATGCACATTAACATTTTAGAGAGAGGAACTAAAAAATCAGCCAGGCTGGGAGTGTGGTTCTGCGGTTGAGCATCGACCTAGGAACCAGGAGGTCAGGGTTCGATTCCCAGTCAGGGCACACGTCCGGGTTGCAGGCTCCATCCCCAGTGGGGGGTGTGCAGGAGGCAGCCGGTCCATGATTCTCTCTCCTTATGGATGTTTCTCTCTCTCCCCTTCTCCCTTCCTCTAAGACACATGTGTCAAACACAAGGCCCGCGGGCCAAATCCAGCCCGCAAGGCCTTGCAATGTGGCCCGCACCGCGCTGTCATCACTGCACTCCGCTGTCAGTTTATGACATTGTCAGTTTATGACTGTTCAGTAAACCATTCGGCCCGCGATTTAGGCTGGATTTTAGATTTTGGCCCCTTCTCTGATTGAGTTCGACACCCCTACTCTAAGAGACCAATAAAAATATATATTTAAAAAAACAAAATAGAAATAAACAGGAGTTCCAATATTTACTTCCAGAAAGGAAAGGAGAGGGAGAGAGAAACATTGAGGAGGGGAGAGAATCACGGATCAGCTGCCTCCTGCACACCCCACACTGTATGGACTGGACCGAGGCACGTCCGATGCCACTTGCTCTGGCCACGCTGGTCTGAACTGCAGGGACTCTGTGCCCGGGGCCCCAGGCCCTACCCCAGGGCCTGCCCGGCCCGCTCACCCGGATGCTGTTCACGATGGCAGCCGCTTTACTCTCGGCGGCCTCGGGGTTCCCGATGAGGTAGTCCCAGGCGCAGAACACGCGCCAGCAGAAGGTGTAGTTGTCGCTGGAGGCGCTGGCGAGGCTCAGGCGGGAGTTCTTGGCCATCCTGTCAACGGGACCACAGGTGCCAGGTGCTGCCCCCTGGTGGCGGCCGGAGCATCACCAGGCCCGCCCCACCCGGGCCCCTGGGGACATGGGGACATGGAGACATGGCCAAGGCCTGTGGTTGGGTGACACTGGGTGGGCACTGAGCCAGCCCGTGCCACCTTGTGCAGCGGTGACTGTGAAATCATTTTTTTTTTTTTACCTTTTTAAAAATATATATATTTTATTGATTTTTTTATAGAGAGGAAGGGAGATAGTCAGAAACATCGATGAGAGAGAAACATCCATCAGCTGCCTCCTGCACTCCCCCCCCCCCGCCCACTGGGGATGTGCCCGCAACCAAGGCACATGCCCTTGACGGGAATCGAACCCGGGACCCTTCAGTCTGCAGGCCGGCGCTCTATCCACTGAGCCAAACCGGTTTCGGCTACCTTTTCTTTTTTTTTTTTTTTAATTGATCTCAGAGAATAAGGGAGGGAGAGAGAGAGAGAGAGAGAGAGAGAGAGAGAGAAACATCCACGATGAGAGAGCATCATGGATCGGCTGCCTTCTGCACGCCCCTCACTGGGGATGGAGCCTGCAACCCGGGGCCTGTGCCCTGACCGGGAATCGAACCCTGACCTCCTGGTTCTTAGGTCGACACTCAACCCCTGAGCCTCGCCCAGCGGGGCTCCTGTGAAACAAAATTCTTTCCTTTGAGAACATCAGTCTTCCCAGGGCCTCTGCCCTGAGGGTACCCCCCACCCCGCTGTGTCCAGCCTGCTAAGTCCCTTTCATTCTGCTCCCTCCGCACCCCACACGGGAGCTGCCCGGGGAGAGCTGGTGGACACGGGCATCGCGCCCAGCCCGTGTGGCTCAGTGGTTAGCGCCCCCCTGGGACCCTGTGGGTCAGGGCTGGATCCCCAGCAGGGGGCGCGCAGGAGGCAGCCCATCAGTGATTCTCTCTCCTCGTGGATGTTTCTCTCCCCCCCCTCCCTCCCTCTCAGGGATCCATGCACACGTCTGGCTGGGTGTCACCGGGTGGGCGCGGGGGCCGCAGGGTCAGGGCGGGCGGCGGGGAAGGGGACCCGTACTTTCGGAGGAGCACGAGGAAGCTGTAGGCGAACACGGCCATCCCCACCAGGAAGTAGGCCAGCGGCAGCCGGTAGCCCGCTCTCCCGATGCGCCGCTCCCGGCCGTAGAAGCCGTAGAAGAGGACGGAGGACTGGAGGTAGCCCTGCGGGGCCGCACCGCGCCTGTCAGCCCGGTGGGGCCGGAGCAGGCCGGTCCAACACCCGCCCACCACCATCACCACCACCATCACCACCACCGCCATCACCATCACCACGGCCATCACCATCACCACCACCGCCATCACCATCACCGCCATCACCATCACCGCCATCACCATCACCACCATCACCATCACCGCCATCACCACCGCCATCGCCATCGCCATCGCCATCACCACCGCCATCACTGCCATCACCATCACCGCCATCACCATCACCGCCATCACCATCACCGCCATCACCATCACCACCACCACCATCACCATCACCGCCATCACCACCGCCATCGCCATCACCACCATCACCATCACCACCACCATCACCACCATCACCATCACCATCATCACCATCACCATCACCACCACCATCACCACCATCACCACCACCATCACCATCACCACCATCACCATCACCACCACCATCACCACCATCACCATCACCATCATCACCATCACCATCACCACCACCATCACCGCCATCACCATCACCACCACCACCATCACCATCACCGCCATCACCACCGCCATCGCCATCACCACCATCACCATCACCACCACCACCACCACCATCACCATCACCACCATCACCATCACCATCATCACCATCACCATCACCATCGTCACCGTCACCATCACCGCCATCACCACCACCATCACCATCACCACCACCATCACCACCATCACCATCACCATCATCACCATCACCATCACCACCACCATCACCACCATCACCATCACCATCGTCACCATCACCGCCATCACCACCATCACCATCACCACCATCACCGCCATCACCACCGCCATCACCATCACCACCACCATCACCACCACCATCACCATCATCACCATCACCATCACCACCATCACCACCACCATCACCATCACCACCATCACCACCATCACCGCCATCACCACCGCCATCGCCATCGCCATCACCATCACCATCACCACCATCACCACCATCACCATCACCATCACCGCCATCACCACCACCATTACTACCATCACCATCACCATCACCGCCATCACCATCACCACCATCACCATCACCGCCATCACCATCACCGCCATCACCATCACCGCCATCACCACCATCACCACCATCACCATCACCACCATCACCGCCATCACCACCGCCATCGCCATCACCACCGCCATCACCACCGCCATCACCATCACCACCACCACCACCACCATCACCATCACCATCACCATCATCACCATCACCATCACCACCACCATTACCACCATCACCATCACCATCACCATCACCACCGTCACCATCACCACCACCACCACCACCATCACCATCACCACCGCCATCACCACCGCCATCACCATCACCATCACCATCACCACCACCATCACCACCACCATCACCACCATCGCCACCGCCATCACCATCACCACCACCATCACCATCACCACCACCATCACCACCATCACCATCACCACCATCACCAACACCATCCCCATCGCCACCGCCATCACCATCACCGCCGCCACCGCCCTCCGGCCGCCGCTCACCCCCAGGGACCACACGGTGTCCAGGTCCTGGGCGGAGGCGGCCTGCGCCGCGGGGACGCTCTTGCTGGGGGTGCTCCCGAAGGGCTGGCCGGCGATGAGCTGGGGAGAGAGGGCGTCACGCGAGAGTACATGGTGTGAGGGGCCGTCATGCAAGAGGACGTCACATGACGGGACGTCACATGAGGGGACGTCAGGCGAGGGGACGTCACATGAGGGGACGTCAGGCGAGGGGATGTCACATGAGAGGACGTCAGGCGAGGGGACGTCACATGAGGGGACGTCACATGAGAGGATGTAAGGCGAGGGGACATGGTGTGAAAGGACATCATGAGAGAGGACGTCAGGCAAGGGGATGTCACGCGAGAGGACGTGAGGCGAGGGGACGTCACGCGAGAGGACGTGGCGTGAGAGGACGTTGCCAGAGGACGTAGCGCGAGGGGACGTCACGTGAGGGGTCGTCAGGTGAAGGGAGGTCTCGCGAGATTTCCCGGGGTCAGGGGGGCGGGTTTCCGCCCATCCCTGGCTGACGGGACATGAGCGGCGTGGCCCGGAAGTCCTTCCTGCGGGGTCAGGGCTGCACGTGTTTCCTTTGGGGGGACCGCTGAGGGCCCGGGGCTCCCCGAGGGCTCGGAATGGCCCCCATGGTCTTCCGTCCATCCACCTCTTAGGATCAAGTTGGGTTGGGAAGGTTTGATGTGCACAGGGAGGACTCCTTGGAGGGCTGAGAGCTGAATGCGCTTCGCTTTTACTGAAATGGGGGGAGAGGAGGGGATCGCCCTGGCCCGGGCGGCTCAGTGGGTAGAGCACAGGCCTGAGGACCGAAGGGTCTGGGGTTCGAGCCAGGTACAAGCCCCTGGTCGGCTTAGGGTTAGGAGGCAGCCCATCGATGTGTCTCTCTCCCATCGATGTGTCTCTCTCCCAGTCTCTTCCTCTCTCTTATCCACGCTCCCTAAAAATCCATGGGGAAATGCCCTCGGGGGAGGATTCACAAAGTCAAATTAAACTCATGAAAATGGTGGGGAAACTCCAGAGAAGAACAGTGTCTTGGGACACAAGAATTGTAGGGGATGATTTCAGAACCTGTGAGCCAGATTCACTGTGTGCGAGCTCTGCCAGCTCCTCCCAGCACCCCCCACCCTGGCCCCCCAACCTCCAACTCCCACCCCCACCCCCATCGGGAGGGCGAGCGGCCCAGGGTAGGGCTGTCCCGGCTCTTTTATTTATTTTTTTTACTTATTTTTCTTATTTTATTTGCTGTTCATCCTCACCCGAGGGTATTTTCGCATTGATTTTTTAGGGAGAGACAGAGAGACACATCGATGGGCTGCCTCTTGCACATGCCCCAACCAGTGCCCGGGCCGGGGACGTGCCCACAACCAAGGACCATGCCCTTGACCGGAGCCGAACCCGGGGCCCTTCGGTCTGCAGGCCGGCACTCTATCCACTGAGCCACACCGGCCAGGGCTGTAACGGTTCTTTTTGAACCGATGGCACCCTTTTCTCTCCCCAGAAGCTACACTGTTCCGTGTGTCCTGTGTATCGGTCTCCGTCTTGAGAATTCCCTGCACGTTTTTCTAAGGGGCCCTTTTTTCTTCATCGGAAGACGAATGATTTCCGGACGGTGCTCACCTCTGGGGCCACGATGAAAGCCCCCGTCATGACGGCCAGCACGACGTTGACCCCAAAGAGCCACCGTAGGAAGATGAAGTAGGAGGCCACACCGGAGCCAAAGTGACCTGGGGGGTGGAGGGGGGAGGGGAGAGAGAGAGAGAGAGAGAGAGAGAGAGAGGAGAGAGAGAGCCGAGTCACCTGCCCCCACAGCGACAGGTCTCGGAGCAGCGGGGGACAGTGTGTTTCTGTTTTCCGACTGCCCGCCTTCCTCTCTGATTGATCTATAGTTTGTGTGTTTTTTTATTTTTATTTTTTAAAATATATTTTATTGATTTTTTACAGAGAGGAAGAGAGACGGATAGAGAGTTAGACACATCGATGAGAGAGAATCATCCATCAGCTGCCTCTTGCACGCCCCCTACTGGGGATGTGCCTGCAACCAAGGTACATGCCCTTGACCGGAATCGAACCCTGGATCCTTCAGCCCGCAGGCCGACGCTCTATCCACTGAGCCACACCGGTTTCAGCATATAGTTTGTGTTTTTAAAAAAAAATATATATATATATATATATATATATATATATATATATATATATATATTTATTTCAGAGAGGAAGGGAGAGGGGAAAACATCCATGAGAGAATCATGGATTGGGCTGCCTCCTGCACGCCCTCCCTACTGGGGATGGAGCCTGGAACCTGGGCCTAGGCCCTGACCGGGAATCGAACCCGGGACCCTTCAGTCTGCAGGCCGACGCTCTACCCACTGGGCCACACCGGCCAGGCACTACAGTTTTTCACTCCAGTCTTCTGGGTCTGTGTGGTGTCCAGGGAATGAGCGGATGGGACACCCGGGTTGCAGTGGGGGGTGGGCAGTGTCCCCTGCGGTGTCCTGTGACCAGCGGGGTCATCCAGGGTGTGTGTCCCGTGGCCTCCCCAACCCCCCCCCTTACCCCCAGCCCCGCTGCCCGCCCGCCCCGCCCAGCACCCACTCACTCTCGATCTTCTTGATCCTCGTCTCCCAGGGGATGAAGAGCACCGCGAAGTTACAGGCCAGGCGCGCGGACTTCCGCCAGAGCTGGGGGGGGGGGAGGGGCAGGGTCAGAGCGATGACCCCTGACCTCTGACCTCAGGTGCCACAGTCCTGCACGGGGGCGGGGCTCCCGGCACCACCTTAGGCCTTCAATGAGGACTTCACCCTTAAGATGCAATTGCTGCCCTGACCGGTGTGGCTCAGTGGTAGAGCGTCAGTCTACGGACTGAAAGGTCCCAGGTTCAATTCCGGGCAGGGGCATGTACGTTGGCTGCAGGCACATCCCCAGTAGGGGGTGTGCAAGAGGCAGCTGATCGATGACTCTCATCGATGTTTCTAACTATCTCTCTCCCTTCCTCTCTGTACAAAAATCAATAAAATATATTTTTTTTTTAAAAAAAAAAAGATGCAATTGATCAACCGAAGGACTTGTATACATGCCTATAAGTGCAACCAATGGATACAAAACTCTGGGGAGAGAGGGCATGTATAGGAGGGAGGGGGGCGATGGTATATGCACAAAGATAATAATTTAATTTAAAAATTTTTTAAAAGATGCAATTGCTGCCCTAACCAGTGTGGCTCAGTGGATAGAGCGTCGGCCTGCAGACTCAGGGGTCCCAGGTTCGATTCCGGTCAAGAGCCTGTGCCTTAGTTGTGGGCACATCCCCAGTGGGGGCTATGCAGGAGGCAGCTGGTCGATGTGTCTCTCTCATCGATGTTTCTAACTCTCTGTCCCTCTCCCTTCCTCTCTGTAAAAAAAATCAATAAAACATATTTTTTTTTTAAAAAAAAGATGCAATTGCTAAATGTTTCAAGACGTGTGTTTTTTGTTTGTTTTGAGAACATTTTCCCATTGATTTCTAGGGAGCGTGGGAGGGAGGGGGAGAGCCAGAGCGACACATCGATGTGAGGCAGACACAGCAACGGGTTGCCTCCTGCACAAGCCCTGACCAGGGGTCCGGGCCAGGGAGGAGCCTGCCACCGAGGCCCATGCCCTTGACCGGGGAATCGAACCCGGGACCCCCTCGGTCCGCAGGCCGACGCTCTGCCCACTGAGCCACACCTGCCGGGGCTGTACCTTTCTCTTTACCAGAGCTCCTGGTGAGGGAGACCCCCCCCCCCCCCCAGGCGAGGTGGCTGAGTCAGGAAGTGGCGGGATGGGTCTATGGCCACGTGACGGTGTCCGGGACTGAGGCCGAGGTTCGGGGTCCTTACCTCCGCGCCCGCTGCCTGGTAGCCCCGGGTCCTGGTCAGCCGGCCCTCGAACCGCAGCACGACCTCCTTGGCCCGCCTGCGGGGGGGGGGGTGGCGGGGGCGACAGACGCGGCCCTGAGCTAAAATACTAAAATATATTAAAGTATTTTCTGAGAGATCAGGCCTGTGGTTATTCAGGTTCTGCAGAAGGCGGGACCGTCCAGCAGGCACAGGACCCGGTCCCCCGGGGCGGCCGCTGGGGGTGGGGGTGGGGGCGTGCCTCCGCACAGGGCTCACATCTCCCGGGTTCTGGTTACTGGGAAACTCTCTTTAAAAAAAAAAAAAAAAAAAAGATGTTCTGAGCTCTGGCCGGTGTGGCTCAGTGGATAGACCCTCAGCCTGCGGACTGAAAGGTCCCGAGTTCGATTCCGGTCAAGGGCATGGACCTTGGGTTGCGGGCACATCCCCAGTAGGGGGTGTGCAAGAGGCAGCTGATCAATGACTCTCTCTCATTGATGTTTTGAACTCTCTATCTCTCTCCCTTCCACTCTGTACAGAAATCAATAAAATATATATATATATTTTTTAAATGTTCTGAGCTCTGGCCGGTGTGGCTCAGTGGACAGAGCCTCAGCCTGCGGACTGAAAGGTCCCGAGTTTGATTCCGGTCAAGGGCATGTACCTTGGGTTGCAGGCACATCCCCAGGGGGTGTGTGCAAGAGGCAGCTGATGGATGTTTCTCTCTCATCGATGTCTCTAACTCTCTATCCCTCTCTCTTCCTCTCTGTAAAAAAAAAAACATATATATATATATTGATTTTTTATATATATATGATGTTCTGAGCCCTGGCCAGTGTGGCTCAGTGGATAGAGCCTCGGCCTGTGGACCGAAGGGTCCCCCGGGTTCAATTCCTGGTGTTAATGTAAAAAACAAAAACGTGGAAACCTGTGAAGAATTTCTGTGAGTTTATTGGAGCCCAACTGCGGACAGTTGCCGGGAAGCAGGGCCCCCACGGGTGGGGAGGAGGCTCCGGAGAATGGGGTTCCCTCTGTGCTCACACGTCGCCATCAGAGGAGGGACGCGGCCGAGGCCAGTGTGGCTCAGTGGGTAGAGCGTCGGCCTGCGGACAGAAAGGTCTCGGGTTCGAGTCTGGTCAAGGGCATGGACCTCGGTAGCAGGCTCTGCCCTTTTGTCCTCATGGTCAGGGCGCAGGCCTGGGTGGCGGGCTCAATCCCCAGTGGGGGGCGTGCAGGAGGCAGCCGATCCGGGATTCTCTCTCATCATGGACGCTTCTCTCTCTCTCTTCCTCTCCCTTCCTCTCTCTGAAATCAATAAAAGTACACACACACACACACACACACACACACATATATATATATATATATATATATATATATATATATATATATATATATATTTATATATATATATGTTTTAAGTATTTTCTGAGAGATCAGGCCTGTGGTTATCCAAGATGGAGGGCGGAGGGGTCTATATATATATTTTTTTAATATTTTAAAATATATATTATATATATATATATATATATATATATATATATTATTGATTTCAGAGAGGAAGGGAGAGGGAGAGAGGGTTAGAAACATCGATGAAAGAGAAACATCCATCAGCTGCCTCCTCCACACCCCCCACTGGGGATGTGCCCGCAACCAAGGTCCATGCCCTTGACCGGAATCGAACCCGGGACCCTTCAGTCCGCAGGCCGACGCTCTATCCACTGAGCCACACCGGTCTCGGATAGGGGGTGGTGGTATATATCTTATACGGACCCAGCAAGGTCTCTGTTCACTGTTTCCCCTTTTCCCTTTAATGGAAGCCACACAAACCACGGCTCTCCGGTGTCATGGGGAGATAATTGTGAGGCCATTTCCACGTGTGGACGCCAGGGGCCTGTGCGGACCTGACGGCCCCGGGGAGGCCTGTGTGGCGGCCTCGCAGACTCAGAGCCCTGGCGCCCCCCACAGGGCGGTCTGACATTAAACTGGGACGAGAAGCAGGGGTGGGGGGTCCCCTCCCAGGCCGGCGTCTCCCTGACAAGGTCGGCCTCTGCCCTCACGGAGCCCGTCCGTCTGTCTGCCTCTGGGGTCACACCCCCTGGAGAGGTCGGGGTGCCCTGTGCCCCCCTTTTCCCGGGCCCCTCAGGGCACAGCCCGCGGTGCTGGGCGCCAGGACAGAGGCCACAGACCCCTCATGGCCACGTGCACGGTCCCTGCACCCGCCTGAGTGTGTGTCCGTCATGTCACCTTCTATCCAATCCCAGGGCCCCCGCTCTGCCTGCTCCCGCCTCCCTGGTCCGTCCCCCAGGGACTTCCTGTCACCCGCCCGCGTCCCTCCTCTGAGGGCGACGTGTGAGCACAGAGGGAACCCCATTCTCCGGAGCCTCATCCCCACCCGTGGGGGCTCTGCTTCCCGGCAACTGTCCACAGACACTCACAGAAACTCTCTGCAGCCGAAACCGGTGTGGCTCAGTGGATAGAGCGTCGGTCTGCGGACTGAAAGGTCCCAGGTTCCATTCCGGTCAAGGGCATGGACCTTGGTTGCGGGCGCATCCCCGGTAGCGGGTGTGCAAGAGGCAGGTGGTCGATGTTTCTCTCTCATTGACTTTTCTGGCTCTCTATCCCTCTCCCTTCCTCTCTGTAAAAAATTAATAAAATATATTTAAAAAAAAAAAAAACTCTCTGCAGGTCTGAGTGCTGTGATGGGAACACACAGTAGGTCCCGCTAACACACAGTGGGTCCCACTAACACACAGTAGGTCCGGTTAACACACAGTAGGTCCCGCTAACACACAGTAGGTCAGGCTAACGCACAGTAGGTTGGGCTAACGCACAGTAGGTCCCGCTAACACACAGTGGGTCCCACTAACACACAGTAGGTCCGGTTAACACACAGTAGGTCCCGCTAACACACAGTAGGTCAGGCTAACGCACAGTAGGTTGGGCTAACGCACAGTAGGTCCGGCTAACACACAGTAGGTCCCGCTAACACACAGTAGGTCCCGCTAACACACAGTAGGTCCGGGTAACACCGATCTCCTGATGTGGACACAAGGACCACACAGGCCCCATCATTGCCCGTGAGGTGGGTCCCAGCTTCCCTGCTCACGCCCTGCTGTCCGTCCGTCCGAGAGTCCCTTACTGACCTTGCAGCCAAAGTTGGTGCCACACCCCGAGGGAGTGTGCTCTCTGGGGGGAGAAGGGGAGGCATTCCCATGGGGGCCATCCGAGCTCACTCCTCTGGAATTCCTGGAAGCAGACCGGGCCTCGGCCCCTCCCCGGCCCTCCCCACCCGCCCCCCTGCACTCAGAGCACCTCCTTCGGGAAAAAGGCAAAAAGGCGCCATCAGCCTAATGCCGGGCAGGGAGAGAGGGGGTGTGCACACCCACACACCGCCTGGCACACCCCTCGGAGGGCCCGGGAGCCATCAGGGAGGAGAGCCAGAGAGAGAGAGAGAGAGAGAGCGAGCGGGCGTGGCTGAGCTGGGAGGAGGGTGGGCGGACAGAGGGGCCTCCCTGGGGAGCGGGGATCAGTGCCCATCCGGGGACTGACCACAGGCTCAGAGGTGTGGGGGACAGCCCCCGGGCAGGGCCGCTGCCCAGATGCAGACCGGACCCCCGCTCCCATCTGGTCCCCGCTGTCAGGGGTCAGGGGTCAGGGGTCAGCGTCCAGCTGCCTTAGCTTCCCCAGTGACGGGGGGGGGCACTTGTGGGGACAAAGGATTTTTTTTCTGTGATTTTGTGTGTGTGTGTGTGTGTGTTGTTGTTGTTATTTTTTTTTAAATATATTTTATTGATTTTTTACAGAGAGGAAGGGAGAGGGATAGAGAGTCAGAAACACCGACGAGAGAGAATCATCCATCAGCTGCCTCCTGCACGCCCCCCATCGGGGATGTGCCCGCAACCAAGGTCCATGCCCTTGGCCGGAATCAAACCCAGGACCCTTCAGGCCGACGCTCTATCCACTGAGCCACACCGGTTTCGGCAGTGTTGTTATTTTTTAAAAATGTCTCACCTGAGGCTATATCCCTCTCTTTCTCTTTCTTCCTCTCCCTTCCTCCCTGAAATCCATAAAAATACCCGGAGGCTCTGCCTGCCCATGGCACAGGGTCTGCCTCCAGCCGTCCACCACAGCCCCGCCCCATCACAGCCCGTCCGACCGTCCGTCCGACCGTCCCAGCCTCACCGGAGCGCCCGCAGCTTCTGGCGCATGGCCCAGGGCCGGCAGCGGATGTTGGCCATGAGGTCCTTCTGGGACTGCAGGCTCTGGAAGATGCGCTCGGGGTCGCTGCTGTCCCCCATGTCCGCCGGCAGCCCCTCCTCCCTGCGCGGAGGAGGGAGGGGAGGGGGGTCAGGGGCTGCACCGCGCGCTCTGGCCGCCAGGGGCGCTGCGGGGTCTGTGCAGCCTGCCCCAGGGAGGGAGCGGGAGGAGGAGAAGAAGGAAGGAGAGGGAGGAGGGAGGGAAGGGGAGAGGAGGGGGAGGAGGGAGGAAGGGGGGAGAAGGGAGGGGAAGGAGGGGGGAGAGGAGAGGGGAGAGGGAGGGGGGAGAAGGAAGGAGAGGGGGGAGGGAGAGAAGGGGAGAGGAGGGAGGGGGAGGGAGGGAGGAAAAGGAAGGAGAGAGAGGAGGGAGGGGGAAGGGAGGGAGGGAAGAGGAGGCGGGGAGGAGAAGGGGAGGGAGGGAGGAGAAAGGAAGGAGAAGGAGGAGGGAGGGGGAAGAGAAGGGGAGGAGGAGGAGGGAGGGAAGGGGAGGAGGAAGGAAGGGAGGGGAGGGAGGAGGGGGAGGGAGAAGGGGAGAGGAGAGAGAGGAGGGAGGGGAGGAGGGAGGAGAAGGAAGGAGAGGGGGTAGGGAGGGAAGGGGAGAGGAGGGAGGGGGAGGGAGGGGAGGGAGGGGGCAGGAGGGGGAGGAAGGAAGGGGAGAGGAGGGAGAGGAGGGAGGGGAGGGAGGGGGAGGGAGGAGGGAGAAGGGGAGCACCTGCAGCCAGGGGCCCCCTCACTGGGGGCCGGCGCGGGCCCCCCATCTGGGATGAGCCATCCCCCGAAGGCGCCATGAGAGGGGCCGGGGCAGCGCC
This sequence comes from Pipistrellus hanaki, assembly GCF_964339955.1. Lineage (NCBI taxonomy): Eukaryota > Metazoa > Chordata > Mammalia > Chiroptera > Vespertilionidae > Pipistrellus > Pipistrellus hanaki. Next base: position 2,336 of record NW_028182251.1, on the reverse strand, counting down.
TTCGGTGGCCCCACGGCCGCTCCCAGCCCCGAGGAGCGGCTGGGCCCGGCACAGGGCCGCCCAGCTCGGCGGGAAACACAGAGAGCCCGGCCTCAGGCCCCGTGGCCGAGCGTCCCCTGGGCGCCAGGGGGTCAGGGTTCGATTCCCGTCCGGCCCCAGGCCCGGGTGGCGGGCACATCCCCAGGGAGGGGCGTGCGGGAAGCAGCCGGTCCCTAATTCTCCCTCATCGTGGGCGTTTCTCTCTCTCTCCCTCTCTCTCCCTCCCCCTTCCTCTCTGACATCCAGAAAAACACTGAGCGGCCAGATGAGGATGATCTCTGAACGCATAATAATCTGGCCACTCCGTGCATATCCTATAGAATAAAAGGTTAATGTGCTCATGGTCCCCTCGACCAGGAGTCCGACCAGCAGGCAGCCGGCCAACCGCCCATGTCCCCTCCCCCTGGCCAGGCTGGCTGGACCCCACCCATGCACGGATTCATGCACCGGGCCTCTAATACACACACACACACACTGAGTTGCCAGATGATGAGGATGATCTCTGAACGCATAATAATCCGGCCACTCTGTGTGTACCCTATAGAATAAAAGGCCAATATGCACACGGTCCCCTCGGCCAGGAGTCCGACCAGCAGGCAGGCCGGCCAACCGCCCATGTCCCCTCCCCCTGGCCAGGCTGGCCGGACCCCACCCATGCACGAATGCATGCACCGGGCCTCTAACACACACACTCACACACACACACACACACACACACACACACACGGAGGGGCCGGATGACGATGCCTTCAGCGATCCTCATAACCTGGCCGCTCCGTGTGTAGCGAACAAGGACATAAAATAAAAATAGAAATAAATAAAATGGACTAGAAACCCAAACGCTGGCCCCAGAGACTCCCTCGCGGCCATCCATCCTGCCTGGGTCCCTCGGAAACCTGACCTCCGGGAGGCGGAGGAGGGAACGCAGGGGGGCCAGCACCTCGGGGACACGGCTCTTTGGGAGAATTCATTTCCCCGCGAGCCGCAGCTCCACCCCAGGAACGCCCGGGGGCGCCCCTGAGGCCCTGAGGGCCCCCCGCGGGTGGCATCGGCGCCCTCCGCAGGGCTCTGTCCCTCAGGGATGTGCTTGACTGTTATTTCATGGTCGCTATTCCTGTTCATTCCCACTGACTTTCAGAGAGAGAGGGGAGGGAGGGAGAGGCAGAGAGGAACGTCGATGGCAGAGAGACTCAGCGATGGGCTGCCTCCTGCACACACCCCAGCCCCCTGCCCCCGACCAGGGGCCCCGGGGCCAGAGCGGACCAGGAATGGAACCCAGGACCCTTCGGGCTGCAGGCCGGCCCCACTGAGCCACACCGGCCGGCGCGGGGAAGACGCTTTCCAGCGATGGAGAGGGTCCCCCCGTCCTTGTTGGAAAGACAGCTCTGCCCTCTGCCTCCTCGGAGGGCACAGAGGGCTCACCCACCCTGCACACGTCAGACAAGTGCGGACAGACCTCGGCCGCCCGCAGGCCCTGCCGGCAGACGCCGCGGGCTTATGAAGACAGATGTGATGATTATCTGCCTCCTGAGCTCCAGGGAGGGACCCGGGGCGCCCGGGGCCTGGCCGGCAGGGAGCCCGGGGGCGGGGGGAGGTGCAGGGGGGTGGGGATCGGGCCCCTGGCTAGGAAGAGGGCAAGAGGGCAGTGCCACCCCCATCCCCCTGCCCCCTGCACCTGCAGAGGCTGCCCCGGGGGCAGGTGCCCAGGCACCTGGGGGGGGGGGGTCTCCCTGAGCAGGATGGGGACTCAGCCCTCAGGCCCGATGGGAGCCAGCCCCTCCACCCCCCTCCCGAACCCCACACCCCTGCCCCCCCATGGGCACTGCCCCCCGGCTCACCTGAGCAGCAGGGACTCCGAGCACAGGTAGGGCTGGCTGGCATTTCTCCGGGGGCCTCTGGGGCGCGGGGACGCCCTGGAGGGGGTCATGGTCCCTAAGGATGAGCACGGCACGGGAGCAGGTGTCTGGAAGTTTCTAGACGGGCTGCCAGCTGCTCCCCCTCTTCCACCAGAGCAGGTCTGCCTGCAGCTGGGGCTGGGCAGGGAGAGGCCAGAGGCCAGACATGAATATGCACGCCCCCTCATGCATATGCACGCAGCTCATGAATATGCGCACAGCTCATGAATATGTGTGTAATCATGAATATGCATTGTTTTTATTTTATTTTTTTAAATATATTTTATTAATATTTTTACAGAGAGGAAGAGAGAGGGATAGAGAGTTAGAAACATCGATCGGCTGCCTCCTGCACAGCCCCTACTGGGGATGTGCCCGCAACCAAGGTCCATGCCCTTGACC